>NC_080716.1:7832139-8104639 GCF_019097595.1 Hemibagrus wyckioides
GGTTGTTTTACGCGTGGGGAATTTCACACTCTTCTAGTTATTTTGCGCTGCTTTAGAAGTGAGAAGAAACTAATGTGTAAACGCGTCCGAGCAGGAAGCCCAGTGAAATAACGGGACCGGCTATTGTTTTTTTTTTTTTTTGCGTTTTGTTGTTGTTGTTTTCTTTTTCCTTTAATTTTTTTTTTGCGATCCGTGAATGAGAGTAAGCTTCCATTCATTTGCAGGCAGATGTGCGCGTCTCGGCTCTGAGCAGGCACTAAGGCAGGTCTAAGGAGAGAGTAGTTCAGCCAGGGCTTCGTGTTTAATTCCGATCTGTCCTCAAGAGCATTTCACTAATGAAGTTGTGGAACTGACAAATAAGCGGTTTAATGTCGATTTGTTGTCAAAACTCCATCACATCAGCAGCCAGGCTTCATTATTATCGAGGCGCGGAGCAGTGAAGATTTATGAGTATAAGAAATTCTAACGTTGACTGATGTGTAAATTTTGTTCTTGTACCAGATCTACACTTAATCTGGACGTTAGGTATATACCTCTTATAGTGGGACAGTAAAAGGCTTTATTGTTATATTCTAAAACATCATAGTTAACTAGATTTAGACACACACTGTAATGTGTTTACACAGAGAACAGAGATGTCTGTGTTTTAATATGAATGTGAAAAAGGACTGGGACTGAAACAAAGTTCTCCACACAAGTAATACAGAAATCATACACCTAAAAAGAAATGCTACAGTTACAATCGTTAGAATGTACACACTTCCTCAGATGTGTTTTCAGTACAGCTTTTCAGAAACTGTTCGAGGAATGTTTTAAGAAATGCAATACCTAATGAAGGTTGCTCCCACATAGCTGCTGTGCATGTGTGTGGTCCACATCAAGCTGTGACATTTGAATTGCTTGGCACATGAAACTGGATAGTTCAAAATCGCCATTTCCGTTTCCTCAAAGCCAAATAGTAATACAGGCACTGATTACTTGCTAGTTAAAAAGCGCCAGTGCTGCAAGGTGGTCAGAGAGGAGCTTTCAGTTTGTGCAGCGGCTCCATGACATGATGTTTTATTCATTGGGCAGTTCAGACAGCGTTCCAGTTATCAAGATATGCAATAACATTTAGCTCAGAGAGCGCTTTCAGCTTTTAACCCAGGTCAGTTTAGATTCAGGAGAAAATAAGCCTGCACTTATTATTGAGTGTGAACAACATCGTTCTTGTACAAATACCCATACAAACAAAGCAGGAAAATCTAATTTGTGGGGATAAATATGATGTTGAAACACAGTTACCAAAAATCAAAAATATAAAGCTGTTTTGTTTCGTGTCGGTTTGTCAATTTTTGCTTGTTTCTTATGGTTTAACACAAACAGAAATGCATGTTTTTCCTTGTTACTTATAAGTTTTAATAGCAGTGATCACACTCTTTCAGAGAAATACATGGCCTGTATCTGGCAACTTAGACAGAGACTCAATTTCTTCTCAATGAATAATTCTCTTCTTCAATATAAAATCACAAATACACACAGTGTTGATGCCTATTCAAAAAAAAAAAAAAAAAAAAAGTTTACAGATCCAGGCTTTGTGTGGCATTGCTTTGAATCTGAAATAATTGTCTATGGACCAAGTGACTAAGTGTTCCTCTCTTGTGTCACAGGGGAAGGCTGCGGGTCAGAAAGCTCCGCTGTGGCTCCGGGCAAGATTCCAGGCTCTCCTCTTTACTCTGGGTTGTCATATTCAGCGACACTGTGGAAAAGTGCTTTTTATTGGACTCCTCGTGTTTGGAGCCTTCTCGGTTGGCCTACGCGTGGCCGCCATTGAGACAGACATTGAACAGCTATGGGTGGAAGGTGAGTCCATTCTTTTGGCCTTTTGGTTTTTTTGGCTGGGATGTTTGGGGATTGTATCCGCGAGCCAAATGAACTTGTTTGTGAGTGTTACATTCTGGTGTCAAGTCATGGGGGGTCTAGGAAAAGAGAGAGACAGCGCCATCTGACCATGCACACCATTCCTCTTGCTTCACTGCCTATTTTTGGAGAAGCTTCCCTGTTTTACTGCTCCACAAACAAGCTGACAGACAGCAGGGTCCTGAATGGAAATTAGATTTTGCTTCTAGCTGTACGGTTCTTGGGAGTTTTTTTTTCCACCAGCCACTCTGTGGGCTTGCAGTGTGCAGTAGCTAGGTCTTTGAACACGGGCTGTGGGCTCAGGAATTCCATATCTTCTGTCACGCACAAGTAGTGTTCTTTTTTTTTCCTAGCGCATGCAAGCCTTCTCTTGTTCTCTCCCCATCAGGCAGTATTGTTTGCCTTTGCACTGTGTTTTTTTTTTTCCTTCCTCATTTGACGTCTTTTCTGCACGCCTCACTTATCTCTGCGTTTTAGGGCATCTTTATTTGGTTTTCACACTGCCAAATTCCATCTAAGCCCCCTAGGCTTTCGCAGTGGTGCTGATCCCCTGCACAGATGGGCTGTGTGAATTGTTAGCCATCTTGGAGGCACTGACCCCTCCCCCCCTCTGGCTCTCTGTGTGGTCCTTAACTATTCTTGGATTCCATTCAACAATAAAGGCACCCTTTTCCTCTAGCGACAGGGAAAAAGAGAATACAGCTGAAGTTTACCCAACTGCTACACACATAAGGACATAAACACATACACTGACATGGGGAGTTACCATAAACATATTATATACCTAGTTTTAGTAACTTGTTAGTGCGTTATTCTGTGAGGTGGAAGTGAGAGTTCCAGGGAAATATTTGTCTTGCCAGTTTATGTAATGTATTGAACTGATTTCATTTTACACATCTTTTTATTATTCTGCACTCTTACTTAATATAGAAATTTCTAATATATATATATATATATATATATATATATATATATATATATATATATATATATATATATATATATATATATATATATATATATAAAATGTTGCATATTACTGAGTAAGTGGGTCATGCAGAGGGAGTTTCGAGGTTTGTCACATAATTAGAGTACCTATGGAAAGCAGACATAAAGCACAGGACTCACAGAGAGAGACGCAGATGCTGTGTCAGGGCGCTGTGCCTTTAAGAGGCAGGACCCATGTTACTAAAGTTTCTGCTTGCGTTGTTTCCCCCAATAGCCCATTGACAAAGCTGCTCACCACTGAATGGAGAGTAAGTGGTTTGGTAACATAGAGAGGTTAGTTCTCACACACACACGCACACACAAACAAAAAAGTCATTTGGACAAAGGAAAGTTATTTTTAATGGATCGTGTGTGATGGCACTGTTTGCACGTGTTTGTCTGAAAGTTTTGCCTTGCTGTAGGACACAAACCTGCTTAGGGAAAATCCAGTAAATCAGCCAAATGGTGCACAGGAATTCAAAATTAAAAATGGACACATAAGGTTCACTCTCACTTCCACTGGTTTACTCTGTAACTGTCCTAAGCTCACAACATACGCAGCATGAGAGTGCTGTCCATAAAAGTAAGAATGTAAATAGGCTCACGTTTGTCCGCCTGTGCATTTGGGATCATCTGCCACATCATCATATACCCTAAGGCTGTCACAGCTACACCCTCACCCCAACCTTTGCCCCCCACCCAAATGTCACCCTGGCCACCAGGACCACCCGGGCATCTGTGACTGCTTCCGCCTTCCCTCAAATAATGTGCGAAGATCACAGACCACAGAATGCTAGGGAGTTTGAGAAACCCAAGAAAGCCTTATATGTGCTGCTTTATGTCTGAATACACACTTCCTATCCCTTATGCTTTGAGCTTAATGTATCTTTCTTTTGAAAACTTAATGAAGCAGAAGACATAAGGGACAGGACACTTCTGATTCAGTACAACTCAGCGTCAGTCACTACAGTGTGTTTACATACACTTTTTATTCAGCTGTGGGTTTGTTATTTCAGCGATGCTTTTTAATCGGTAAACAAAATTTTGTGCTAATATCATTACCATGTGCTGTGCAAATTTAACTTTCAATTTAAATAGATTTCTTAAAATTATTTTTATGAAAAGTAAAAAATAGTCTGCCTTGGTTAAAGAGGGCTGAGGTCATTGCTGGAAGCTTGGGAAAGTGTGAGCTGGTCCCCATTGTCATCAAGAAGAAAAGGGGGGGTAATAAAGTAGAACGTGGGGTGAAGGGTTGGGGGCAGGGGAGAGCAGTGTTTTATCAGAGCTATCTTTAAACTTCCTACACATTGGAACTTTAGCACCATGTGTGTACTCATTCCAGAAGATAATTTGTTAGGAGAAGGAAGTAGGAGTCATTTCACCCTGACTCTCTGAGGTGGGCCACCATCTTGTTTCAATCATATAGCAAGCCATGAGAGAATGTAAGTCTGTTTCTCTTTCAGAAGGAAGGATAAACAACAGCTTGTTATTGACAAGCCATACCATTGCGGTGGGCTGGGAAGACCGAAGTGTATTCATGCACAGTCACATGACTAACAGAAACCTCTTTGGAAGGATTGTAAAGAATTAAAACGTTCAATAGATAAAACGACAAAAAAAAATGTCCACTGCATTAAAAGGACAGCACCATTTGTTAAACGGAAAAAGATGTTTGTGTACTCGTGCACAAGCTGAGGTTAATTCATCTCATCTGTCTTGACACAGTTTTGGTGCGCTTGACAGACATAGGCAACACAAGCAAGCTGTGCAAACATTATGGAAAAAAGAGAAAGCAAGGCTTTCTGGGTAGCAAGATTGGCTGGGATTTTTAAAGTCACCACACACTGAGGAAGAGTGTGGATGGCAGGAGAACCTCTTTAGCTTGAATGACCTTTCCCGTGAAAGTTCTCCACGTGTCACCTAGATACCTTGCAAAGTGCAAAAGGGAAGAATATAAGATTCTCATCATCTAAACAAGGATAAAAAAAAACCTAAGTAAATGTAACGATTAGAAATGATAGTCATCTAGCAGCTGCTTTGAGAGAAGGAACACTCTGTGAAGCATTATTGGATGTGAATGGCAGGTCGCAGCAGCTCAGCTACACAAATAAACTCATACTGCAGAAACTCGGACCTCACCAGTCGAAAGAACAAACAAGGCCAGAGTCAACCTGGGTCAGTTGAAAATGTTTATTTCAGCCCACCCCCTTCCATTTCCCAACCCCCTACATGCATCCACCACAGTCCAGACTCCCAGCCCTCGTTCCTCAAGAACAGCCTATGAGTTGAATACTCAATTCAGCAGGCCTCCCTTTTCCCCAGTACTGCTCTGCTAGTCACTTTGAAAGCAAAGAGCTGGCCCAGAGCTCTCCCTTCAAGTGTCTGACTGCATTCAGTGCATCTGGCTGAGCATTTCACTGACAAAATACAACATTTTCAGAAAATCTCAAGAGCTGTGCAATTAGTGAGATGGTTTTCAGAATTAAACTGTATTTAAAATGTGAGGAAGACATATAAAGGCTGCATTATGTGCTTTTTTTTTTGGTATTTTGGTATTCTTGTTATACCTCTGTAGGACTGTAAGTTCTATGTGCTCTTTCTATTCCCCATGATATTATGCTGCTCAGAGGCTGTCTTATTTCCACATTTTTGTCGTTGTGTGCAGACAATATACAGTTATTATATTGATTCCTATTTAAAAAATAAAATAACTCCTATTTTATATTTTATTTTTTTCTTTGTATGGTTCCTTCTTTGGCTAGAGTAAAGCAAAAAAAAAAAAAAAAATCTTCAAACTTGAGAAGAATAAAAATGGCTCTTGGGCTCAGTAAATTCATTTCCAGTCTGAATAAGACCAGCAATGTGGAAAAATTTTGCTTTTCAGCAAGGGATGAATGTATGTTTCAACTACACATTAAGCTGCATTAGCAGCCACTGGAGTGCCTAATGTGGGCATTTTTCCACAGCAGCCAACACTAGGGATGATTAGCATAATTAGTACAGGCCTGGCTATACATATGGAAATGGCCAGGGCCTAAATGCCAGCACTAGTGGAAATTTATGTCAGTGCTGACAGAAGCATCAGGTTTGAATAGATGGTAACAGGAGCTTAGATTTTGTAATCTGTCCTGATTTCTTTTTGGTTCTATTTTATTCATTTAAAAAAAATTAGATCAAAGTGTTACTTAATAACAAAATTGTAGTGAACAAAACACTTGACAGAAACACCCCTATAACAGTGTTTCTTTAGGTAAAGTGAATCCATCCCTCCCTTTTCTTACACATTGTTTCAGCTGCCTGGGAAAAGTCTCGATCCATTTGTTTTTGGTGAGTGGGTTTCTCTCTTTAGTTTTTCACTGTTTGTTGGGAAACATATAAAAAGGGCTGAAAACCAGAGTGACAAAGACGTGCACTGAATCTCCCCATGCCCTTGCCTCGGCTCTGGGTGAGCCAGAGGTGGCGCCATCTCCATCTCACCCAGGGGCGGTAGTGACGGACACAAATGCTCCTTCAGTGATGTCCCATTCATGGTGTCTGTGATTGAGAGTTGTACTCGAACTTCTAAAAACAATTGTACATTGGCCAAAATCTACCCTTTTGCTACCACAGTGTGCCTTCAAAAAGAGATGCAAAGAGCCTAGAATGGATAAGATGAGTCAAAGGCAAAGAGTGTAGATGACAAATAGACTAGGTCTGTGCCTGGTGCTTTTGTATGCTGTTGTATGCGTTTGTGCTTGCTGGCACTCACTTGCGCATTAGTATGCTAGTTTTTTCTTGGGTGGCAGAACCAGGTAAAAATGTCTCTTTCAGCACTCTTCCTTGTGGGACTTCCTCCAAATCAGCATGGGTCTTTTCAGTGGCCTCCTAATCCCACTAATCTGGTCCACAACACTTTGAAGGTGGCCTGGTATAATGGAGTGAGGACTCAGTGCCAGCAACTCCACACTACAGCACCACTTGCAACTGTTGCACACACACACACACACACACACACACACACCAGAAGCCACAAGTGAGATTGTCCTGGTCGAATGACTTCAGTATATTTTTTTCTTCCATTTGCAGCAAAAATTACAAACGTCACATAGTTTTATTTAAGTTTAAATATTTTTAGTGGTTTAATAAACTCTTGTTTATTAGTTTTTAAAGCATTATTATAGTTTATCAGGACCTTCTAAATTGTATTATTTGACAACTGTGTTTGCATGTTTATGTCATGCTTGGTGTCCCGCTCTAACTTGGAAGGATACAGTGTGTTGCTTGCTGAGTGAATGGATGGGCTGAAATGGGTGTGTAGGAGAAAGCTGCTGACAGGATCCAGTAAAGGGCTGACCCATGAAGGAAGAGTGCTTCTTCTCCATGCTTAATTACATATCAATTTCCAGACTGCCTGCTGGGAATGTAGGCTCTCACACCATTCTTGTTCGTAGTTCAAGCCGTACAAAAGGCTGTCCTAGAGATTAGGGTAGATTTAGCTTTTTAGCATTGGTGTTTCATCTACAGTGGAGAAAATGTGGGGCAGTAGATAAGCAAATGATTAGTTTACAAGATATTGAGGTTAGTTTGTTTTTCTGGTGGAAAGCAGTGGTTGGACCCTCCTGGTGGATAATTGGCCTGTGGTGGTGATGTCACTCCCAGGGCTGTGAAAAATGATGGGGAACACAAAAGAGGTACTCAGCCTGAGAAAGAGAAAGAGAGAGAGCATAAGAGAATCTGCTGATGGATCAATACACATTTTATTATATGTTAATAGAGTCTCATTTTTACTGCTTTGAATTAACTTTCTGTCTACTAAAATCCTTTATAGTTCCCCCTTAGGGCTGAACTGATTTGTAATGGGAAGTTAGGTAAACCTCTTTACAGCAAAGCCCAGGTTTCCTGAAAACCTATCCCTGAAAACAGCATAGCAGCGGAGCACTCAAAACCTCTCCATTCTCAAATACGTATTCCAGCTCCTTTGCCCATTTCCTCCCATTCCCTGTGGCTGTATTTCTGGCTGTGAAAGTATTTGCGCTCCTGTCTCTTTAAGCGCACAGCAGTGGTGGGTGGAAAGAGAGAGAGAGAGAGCAAGAGAGAAAGAGCGCAGGAGAGCAGAGCAGAGCTCCCATCTGGAGACTGGCTGAGCAACAGCTCTCACTCGGCCCTCTATCTGGGTGGTCCAGATGGGAGGAACCAGACACAAATAGCTATAATTTACTTCAGGAGCCCCTGTAATTACAGGCCCAAGGACTGCAGCTCGATTCCTGCAGATGTCTGAATGTATTAAATGTGAACATGGCATCTGAACAGCAAGAAAAAAAATAAAAAAATAAAATAAAATCAAGCACACATTTCTGTTTTGCAAAAGCATCAGTACATGGAAAGTACTATGGAAAATGTTTGAAGTAATGTAAACCAATTGCAAGAGAATTTCCAGTGACAATCAATGAGCAAGATACTGAATGTTTTGTGCATGTAATCAATTTGTTTATTTGTTTGCAGCCATTCAAGTAAAGTCACTGCTGTGTGTACAATAGCTTGGGCTTTGCATTTTTACTGACTTTATACATTATCCAAAAAGACTAGTCATGCAAGCAGTAGTCATATAGTCACGTACATCTGCAGAATAAGCAAGTCTTTTACTCAGTTGACCAAACCTGGGTGATGTGCTGGAGGCAAAGCATAGCTTGTCAACCAGTCACTGCAGGCTTGTCATCAAGTACTGGGATGTGGAAAGGCATACAGAGACAGGCTCTGATCTGGGCCACTGTGTGTTTCATGAGGAGTTGGCACAGCCATCTCTACCCCATGCACTCTTTTCACCACCGCCTTCGTTAATTAGGGGGTTGGACTCTAGATCTCCCTCAACTCTCTTTGATGTCTTTCATTTCAGCTCTGCGTACCAAATGAACAGTGTTTTTGCCTGTCTTTCCCTTCTTCTATTCCTCCAGTTAGGTCCAGCCATCAGCTTTTGTTCTCTAAGCCCACACACTCATACACACACTCACACACATGAATACAGACTGCTTCCAAAAAACCTTAGTTCTGTCAGGGTATTCCGGCTTTCAAACCAGGACACTATCAAGCCCATCCGTATTGAGAGCATTTTCTGTTCAAGTATCAGCTTGGGAATAAAGGGTTAGTCATGGAGCTCTCACATGACCAGGATCGAAGCAGTGTGAGGTGGAAATAAAGACCTCCAGGCCTGAGAATTGGGTTGTGGTACCAGGAAGTAGCTCCTGGGTTTGACAGAGCTGGATTACAACTTGTGTAGACTTTAGCACTCTATACATTCATATCTATATATCCAGATCGGCTGATGGCCAGTTTGTGTCTCCTATGATTGCTTACTGGCTTTAGGATTAAATTAGCACTCTCTAAATTCATATCTATACATCCAGATCAACCGATGGCCTCTTTGTGTTGTCTATGTATTGAATGCACACCATGCTCACTGGCTTCATGATTAAATTAGAGAATTTGAGTAGAGTAAATTAAATTATAATAAAAAAATTAGAGGCAACACTAAGACCTTTCATAAACTGTGAAAGTATATTTGAAGAATATAAATTTGATTAATTTAGACTTACTTCTGGAGAACCCTTTTGGATATCATTATATTATTTTTCTTTTTTGCCTATGTTTTTTTTTTTCATTAATTAATGAAGGAATTTTTGAGAAGAAATTGCAAATACTGAATCCAAGATAAAACCTGCCAACTGGCACTACGTTAAATATTAGTTCATTTCTGCTATTAAGGGAATTCTATGCACATTAATAAATTTTATGATCTTTTTTTAAGCCTCTGAAATGTGGGATGACTTACTGAGTGCTGTAGAGGATGAAGCCAGGAGTTGTTCTATCTTTGGCCAGGCTACTCAGGCTCAGTATGTCCTTTGAATAGTGAGGTGGCAAGGTTGGCCGAGAACCGGGCACAGGTTAGCCTGTATGCTCCAGCCACTACAGTTTGGAAGAATTTACAATGGAGCTTGTGCAAACCTTTGTCTTCCTAGCTTGGTGAGACAGCATTGGTGGTATCATATACTTTAAACAGCTCTGGCTTTCTTTTCCAGCCAAAGTGTCTCATGTGATCCTCACATCTGTTTCTGGGATTGGTTGGATGTGAGATACATATGGGAATCACAATTGCAGAGCCTAATTAAGCCGGGTGCTTATTGAGAATCCAGATATCTATCTATCATCATTAAACCTAAAACAACTTGTCTGGTTGGCTTGTACCTGATACCTTGTTGCAATGCATAAGCGTTTAGAGAATGAAGAGTTGGAAAAGCAAGCTAAATGAACGTGAATGTCCATCTGTCTTTAGTACTAAACATGCGTTACTTGATTTTTTTGTCTCACCTCTTTTCATTCTGTCTTCCACTCTTTTAGCTGGCAGTAGGGTGAGCAGGGAATTGCGCTACACAAAGGAGAAGCAAGGAGAAGAGGCAGTGTTCACCTCACAGATGCTCATACAGACACCCAAACAGGAAGGAACCAATATTCTTACCCAGGAAGCTTTGTTGCTCCACCTGGAGGCAGCTGTGTCAGCCAGCAAAGTCCAGGTGTCTCTTTATGGAAAGTGAGTGCAACCTCCAGAAAGATTATGGATCATTTTTTTATACACTTACAGACTTGAGATTCTATTACAATAGTTGCATAATTTAATGTATGGCTATTCAAACAATTTCTTTCCACAGATCCTGGGATCTTAATAAAATATGCTTCAAATCTGGAGTCCCTATTATAGAAAATGTCATGATTGAGAGGGTAAGTTACCATTGGGACATTTACAGATTGATTCCGTGATTATTTACATTTGCTCACATCAAAAAATACTATAGCTCACTCTTTGTCAGACTTTTGTTATAGAGTTGCTATAATGGTGATTATCTAATTTTTCCCATTTATTATTTCAGATGATTGACAAGCTTTTCCCCTGCATGATTGTGACCCCACTGGACTGCTTCTGGGAGGGCTCCAAACTGCAGGGAGGCTCAGCCTACTTACCGTAAGTATGACTCTCCTGTCTGACACACAAACACATAATAGATATGCATAGCATATCTCAGTTCAAGTTAACCTCAGCTGGCTGGACTGGGCATACCTGACCTCACTGGATGTTACATATGCTCTGTTAACAAGAGCACCCCCCCACCTACAGGCAACACTAGCTGTGACAAACTCCAACATCAAGCTCCAAGCAAAAGCTCCATTTAGGTTGTTGATAAGCTGGGGCTTGTTTCCATCATCACCTGAACTTGTGCTGTCATCAGAGCTGTGATGGGGCTCCTTCCATTTTTTCACCCATCTTGCTATCAAATCCATGCAAAAGAAGCCCTCATGGATAGTGGACAGAGGGAGGAACAGAAGCAGTGGCTGCTGCTGGGTGGGTAGGAGGCGGGGGGTGGGTGTCCAGGCGGGTGGAGGGGGTATGCTTTTGGTCAAACAATGGTAAGCATTCTCTGGGTTTACGACTGAGTGTCCATCAGTGAGGGGGCCCCAGCTTTGTCAGCACTGGGTAACACTGTGCATTCTCATGGTAATCGCTTGGGTTCTGAGCTGTAAGTTGTCCAACAAATAAAATGGGCATTATTCAAGTCTTGGGCCCAGAGAGAGAAAGAGAGAAGCATGCAAGAAATTTACAGCAAACTTTGATCTTGTACCTATTCCTTCAAGTTATCAGCATGTTGGTTGGACAGGAAGAATATGAACTGCACTTGCTTTCGTCAGTTTTTATTGATATCTATAGCTTTAGAAATAAAATTTTAATCGGATTATGCATAGATGTACATGCAATAGATGGACATGTGTTTATGCTATCTGCAGTTCTCTCAAGGGGCTCCAGCCACTGCCTCTAAATTTTAGGGCTTAGTGTTTTCTTTTTTCTTTACCAAACAAATGATTTTCTTTCCTTAGTCTTTCTCCATGTGTGCATGGAGCTAGGGGTGAAGCTAATGTTTTTACTTGCTTTCACTTCAGTAAATTTGAAGGTTTTAAACACAGAGAGAGAGAGAGAGAGAGAGAGAGAGAGAGAGAGAGAGAGAGAGAGAGAGAGAGAGAGGAAAAACTTGACAGAACAAAGAGCAGCAATCTATGGAAAAACAAAAGGACCTAGGCCAGTTCACTCAAGCAAAAAATAGGAGATAAAGGAGGCTCTCTTTGCAGGCAGGAGCAAAGGCGCTTGGTATGTGGGAATGGGAGAGGCACAGCTTTATTCGAAGCTACTCTTCATGAGTTATTGGAGATTGGGCCCAGTGTTAGGACATTATTCCCTCTCTTTCCCTTCTGCAGCCAGCACTGGCCACTCTGAAAGACCCCCCCATACATTTGCACTCTCTTAGGTGCATATATCAACCTAGGTTTGCATCTCTTTAACAGATATAATCAGAAGAATGACTAGAATATCACTTTTTGCCAGCAATTCTGTGACACTGTGATAAAAAAGATTCCTGTGGAGTTGCAATTAATCTTATCACAGTGGCCATGATGAGGTGCTTCCTCATTCGCTAAATATGGATCTTGAAATATAGCCTTTAGACATCTCAATACAGCATAGTGCTTTCCCATTATTTCAGATGTAGATTCGAGTGGGGCTCTTTGGTATTGAGAGGGAGGCTGTGGATTAGAGTCTTTAGCCAGAGGCCCGGCAAGCATCAGTTTTGAGCTATAGAATGGGTTAGTGGAGAGCTCGACCCACCGCGACTGCTCCTGGCATCTTATCAAGATGTTTGGGAGGCAGAAGTAATTGTTATGACTCTGTGTACAGGGGTTAAGATACTGGAGCCCATGGCCTGCCAGCGCTTTATGCCCTAGCCGTGTAATAGGATAATAAACGCTACTTTATGCTGTGGCTGTGGCCCAAATGAAACCAGCAAGAATCTAGTGCTGTCCAAACTAGAGACCAGGCAGTATTTAATGGTGATGATGGGAAGGAAGATGCCGGGTGGCACTGGAGCTGCTATTCAGACAACCAGAAATTAATACAGTCATTGATGTGATATAAAATTATTTAATGCATGTTGTCTTCTACAGTGGGATGCCTGACATTCAGTGGATGAATCTGGACCCTCTAAAGCTCATGGAGGAATTGAGCCAGTTCACTTCACTTGAAGGTTTCAAGGAGATGCTGGACAAGGCTCAAGTAGGTCATGCCTACATGAACCGGCCCTGTCTTAATCCCAATGACCGAGACTGCCCAGTCAGTGCCCCCAACAAGGACCTGCGGCAGGTGTGCATGGACCTTTTATGATGAATGCCACATTACAATGACTGCTGTGTAGATTTTTAGGTGATTAATTTAAATTTGTCACTATCCTGTTTAGAATCCAGATATTGCTATGGAACTACAGGGTGGCTGCCATGGTTTCTCAAAGAAGTTCATGCACTGGCAGGAGGAGCTGATCTTGGGGGAACGTATAAAGAACTCACAAGGTTTTTTGCAGAGGTGAGATAGGAAGATGATGAGACAGGCAATGCATACAGAGAGGAATCTCTACACCATGAGATTCACCCACTACTTCCTTTTCCTCTTGCAGTGCAGAGGCTTTGCAGACCATGTTTCTCCTCATGAGCCCTAAACAGCTATATGAACACTTTAAGGATGACTATGAGATCCATGACATCAACTGGAATGAGGATAAGGCCACGGCCATTCTGGAGTCCTGGCAGAGAAAGTTTGTTGAGGTATTTTTCTGTCCCAGTGCCATTTAAATAATATAAGAGCATGTCTGGATGTCTGGATTTACCTGTTATAGAGGTCATGGTAGGGGTGTTTCTCTTGTTAAGGGGTTTGTTCTGGGGATTTTCTATGTTCAAAAATGGCAGTTTGCGCCTGAATTCCATCAATCCTCCACGTAGTAAATGGAGTCCTCCTAGGAGGCCTCTGTCAGACTTCCAATTATAGAAACAATCTGTTTTTTGAGCTAACTGACACCTAGCATTCTGAGTGAATAGGGGAACATAGTTACAGAGAGAGAGAGAGAGAGAGAGAGAGAAATAGTGAGCACAAAGAGGGAAGTAGTGTTTGGAAGAAAGGGGGCAGGGCACTGTAAAAACAAAGTGCCGGCATATTTAGTTCCCCTTCAGGTTGGCTCTTCATAGAACTGATGGAGTAGCCTGAAGGGTAATCACATCTGATCCATCTGACCCCTGACCCTGGCATCTGTGCTCATTATTCTATGCTTATCAAACTTCCTGTGGGCTCACATCATGTTGTTGGTGTGTTGTTAGCATTTAAAACATGAGGTAAACAGCTGGGGAAGTCATTTTTAAAGTCATCACAATATGAAATACAAACACAGATTTCGATATTTCAGTAATATTCTATATACTGTAATATTAAAATTTGTGTACCTGCTTGCAATTAAGCTTCATTGCTTCTTGTAGTAGTGTCTGATGTTTTGTGATTTTGGGTTCTCTTTCTAGGTGGTCCATGGAAGCATTCCCCAGAACTCCTCCTCTAACGTCCACGCTTTTTCTACCACTACACTCAATGACATTATGAAGTCCTTCTCAGATGTCAGTGTCATCAGGGTAGCAGGAGGTTACCTGCTCATGGTAAATAACTAGTTACAACCACTATGTTATTATAAACGTGCTAAATATATGCACTTAAAATGCTTTTGCATAACCCATTGTTTTTTGTGTGTGTGTGTAACCCAGTACTTTTGTGTGTTTATGTGGGTATAGCTGGCCTATGCATGTGTGACCATGCTCCGCTGGGACTGTGCTAAGAGTCAGGGGGCAGTAGGGCTGGCTGGAGTGCTGCTGGTGGCTCTGTCTGTAGCTGCAGGTTTAGGGCTATGCTCTCTGCTGGGGTTGTCTTTCAACGCTGCCACTACACAGGTACACACACAGACACTCTTGAACATGCCTAGTACCTGATTCAATTAAACAATGTTTGGACAGATTGTAAGAGAGAATGGTGTAATCCTCCACAGGTGCTGCCGTTTTTGGCGCTGGGAATAGGGGTGGACGATATGTTCCTGCTGGCTCATTCTTTCACTGAGACTGGCTCCAACATCCCCTTCAAGGCATGTGCCTCTCTTATAACCACAACCCTGCTATGTCAATTATTTTGAAATATATTAAAAATGTGTGTGTGTTCTGCTGCTGCATGTAGACTGTGTGTTTACTCTGTGCTTCTTGCTCCCTGTGTATAGGAGATGACTGGTGACTGTCTCAGAAGGACTGGCACTAGTGTGGCTCTCACCTCTATTAACAACATGATCGCCTTCTTCATGGCAGCCCTAGTGCCCATTCCTGCTCTTCGGGCTTTCTCATTGCAGGTAGAGATTGTACTGTGAATGTGCATGTGTTTTATGATTTTGTGAGTGAGAGACCTGGAAACATCTACACCTTTTGATTGCTATTCAGTAGGCTGGCATGAACAGTAGTACTCTAAAAAGGTCAATGAAGGGTAGGCATAATAAATGAGGGACTGCTTTTGTTATTTTTTTTGCCATCCTTCTTTCTCTCTCTCTCTATGTTTATGGCTGCTCCCCCTTTGTCTACTTAAAAACGAAGCCTGTCTCTCAGATTCTTATAGAGAGTCAGGGAGCAAGATAGAGAAGAGAAAGTAATAGGATGAGTGAATACTCAGTATATCACCAAGCTGTCAACCCACATTTCTCTGATCTCTCTAAGCGAGCACTGGGTGGTCCAGCTCTTTAGTGATATGGAGTATAATGTCTGCCCCAGGCAGGCAGGTTGTGTGTGTGTGTGTTGGGGGGGGGTTTAGGGGGTAATACTGCTCAGGCTAGTCGTATCCTTGGGAGTCCCCTTTCACTAGCTTGTTGACTATGTTTGGAGTAGAAGGAAGAAGGAGGGGGTAGAGCTGTTTGATTTAGGATGCATATTTTACTTTCCAGGATTCAGTCTCAAGGCACTAAAACAGTAAGGGAGCTTGAATGTGAAGAGTGTTTTTTATCAAGTTGAGACAGCAGCTGTGGAGTTAGGAGTTGTAAATGAAAGTTCTGTGCCTTTCTTCTAATCGCTCTTGTACTTTTCACTGTTTCCAGGCTGCTGTTGTGGTGGTATTTAATTTTGCTATGGTCCTGCTCATCTTCCCTGCAATTCTCAGTCTGGATTTGCATAGACGTAAGGACAAAAGACTGGACATCCTCTGTTGCTTCTACAGGTAGCTATCAAAGACTGCATTATACCTTTCAAATTCCTGGTTAATAATAAACCAGTTCAAATCAGAGAGTCAGCTACGCTAATCTGTTGGAAGATGTTTTGTTATTTAATGTTAAACATCATTGTTGTTTATGTGTCTTCATACAGCCCATGTTCCTCTCGAGTAATCCAAATCCAGAGTCAGGAGTTCTCTGATGCCAATGATAACCACACTCACCCTCATGGCCCAGCCACCCCCACATTTGCTGGTTCTACCATCACTACCAGCACCCACATCACCACCACGGTGCAAGCATTCACTCAGTGTGATGCTGCTGGTCAGCACATTGTCACCATTCTGCCCCCAACATCTCAGATCTCCACCAGCCCTCCCTCTGTGGTGCTGTCTCCCCCAGACCCCAGACCAACTGCTGACCTTTATGGCTCCCAGCTATTCATGCCCTCCAGCTCCACCCGGGACCTGCTAGCCCAAGCAGAGGAACCTCAACTGGGGCGTGAGTGCGTGCCTCTGCCCTTTTTGCAGTGGAACCTGCCCCGCTTTGCCCGAGAGAAGTACGCACCTCTGCTGCTTAAGCCTGAGACGAAGACAGTGGTAGTTGTGGTATTTGTGGCATTGCTCAGTCTTAGCCTCTATGGTACCACCATGGTCCATGATGGCCTCTACTTGACGGATATTGTGCCCAGGGACACAAAGGAGTATGATTTCATTTCAGCCCAGTTCAAGTACTTCTCTTTCTACAACATGTACTTGGTTACAATGGATGGCTTTGACTATGCCCGCTCTCAACGTGAACTCCTGCAGCTTCACAATGCTTTCAACTCAGTGAAGTACATTGTGAGAGACAGTAATCAAAAACTACCCCGCATGTGGCTCCACTACTTCCACGACTGGCTCAGAGGTAAGAACTCATTGCTTAAATCATTTAATCTCTCTTATTGCTTATATCATTCCTTGGGCAAGACAAACATAAATTAAAGCCATGATTTATAGGTGCAAATATACTTTCCTGGAGATTACTTTATTGAGGCTATTGTTCCTACTTAAATTAATGATCTATACAGTTTTGGACTGAATATTTCTACTCACATGAAAGTGAAATTCTGCGAGACCACAGGTAAGGGAAAGAGTTCAGAGAGAGTTCAAGCTATCTGTCATTTTTTCCCCTCCCACTCTGGCCTTAGGGAGGAAGATCAGGAAGGGTCAGGGGTTATCTCTGCCTGCTTTTGACCTCTGCACCTGGCCTTAGAATAGAAAAAGCAGAATAAACTAGAAGAAGAAAATAGAGCTTGGTCAGAAAAACTGATTTAGAGTGAAAATTTCTTTTGAAAGGCAGTGGAAACTGGAGGCAGTTCAAAGGGTTTTTCTCTCTCCAATGCCTGTCCCCCTATGTGATTTCCTTTTTTGTGTGGAGATCTCTGTAATTAAAGAATGGCTGAGGAAAATGGATTTTCAGCTGTTGCCAAGCTTTGTAATATGAAGGGCATGAAAGGCTCTCACTAGTTTGTTTATTCAGTTTTCGCACACAAATCAGTGTGTATTGATAGGTATTAACTCATCTAATTTAAGGAAGTCACTTTCTAACATAACACTTTATTTGTAACAGGACTACAAGCTGCATTTGATGCTGATTGGGAAGCAGGCAGGATCACCTATGACAGTTACCGCAATGGTACTGAGGATGGAGCATTGGCTTATAAACTCCTCATTCAGACCGGCTCTAAGAAAGAGCCATTCAATTACAGCCAGGTATGTGGAAAAATGATTTTCAATGTTTATTGTTTAAGTGTTTGACTAATATCTCAGTTAAGGTGCAGAGGCCAATACTCATTCAGACCTGTTTCTTCCTTAGCTGACATCTCGCCGCCTGGTAGATAATGATGGTCTGATCCCCCAAGAGGTTTTCTACATTTACCTGACTGTGTGGGTCAGTAATGATCCATTAGGCTATGCTGCATCACAAGCTAATTTTTATCCCCATCCTCATGAGTGGATCCACGATAAATATGATACTACTGGAGAAAACCTACGCAGTAAGTGTCCTCCTTAAACTATTTCTCATTTAGCAGGACCTTTCTGTGCACACACTGTATGTCTTAATGCCCTGTCTTTTTCTTTCAGTACCGGCTGCTGAGCCTCTGGAGTTTGCCCAGTTCCCCTTCTACCTAAATGGTCTTCGTCAGGCCTCGGACTTCATTGAGGCCATTGAGAGTGTGCGCTCTATTTGTGAAGAATTTATGCGCAAGGGCATCCCAAACTACCCCAACGGATACCCGTTCCTTTTCTGGGAGCAGTACATTGGCCTGCGCCACTGGTTCCTGTTGTCTGTCAGTGTGGTGCTGGCCTGCACCTTCTTGGTGTGTGCTATCCTGCTGCTCAACCCCTGGACAGCCGGCATTATTGTAAGTCCACTTTCACCCTTCCCCTTCTTATGTCTACTTTCACAGGAAGAGCTTTGTTAGCTTAGAAATTGAGCATAGGGTGCGTTCAAATCCCAACAATACTACAGTCATCCATGGCCAGGAGTATAAGAGAGTAAAATAGCCTATTTTTTCTGGGAAAGGGGTATGGAATTACATTTTTTCCTGTCATTCAGAATGACACTAACCTGTGGGCATCAGTAAGCTCACATATTCACATATCAGTCACACAGGAGTCTTCTCTGAGGATGGCAGGTTGTTCAGGGGGATCAAATTTTCACACACTAGACTAACTTTTTTATATTTTAATTGGATATGTAAGAAGGTTTTTATTATAAAAAAACATAAAGGAGTGGCAAAGCTTTCCTAAAACCTTTTACCTCAAACTGCCTTTGTCTAGATATTTGGGGACTGGATAGATCTGCCCATTTGTGACCTTGGTCTGCTAAACCCATCAATCAGTGATGGGTTTGGAATGGGAGCAGTTTGTATTTGGAGGAGGTGGTTGTGAGGGGTAGGGGTGGGGGGTGGGTGGGTGTAAGTTTAATGACTGGGAAACATTCCACACAAGGTGGTGGGGCCTTTTGCCCAACAGAGGGTTGCTCAAGATTGGTGGCATGCTACAAATTTAATAAGACTGTCTTCATTTCTTCCTCAGGTTTTTATCTTGGCTATGATGACAGTAGAGCTGTTTGGCATTATGGGTCTGATCGGTATCAAGCTGAGTGCCATCCCTGTGGTTATCCTTATTGCCTCTGTTGGCATTGGAGTGGAGTTCACTGTGCATGTTGCACTGGTAAGGGAGAAAACATTTTACAACGTTCAGAATTTCCCTACAAACTCAGAGTTTGATTTCTAAATATGTAAGCAGGGTATACATAGTGACTCTTTGCTGTTTTACTCCCTGTCTTTGCAGGGCTTCCTGACTGCCATCGGAGACAGAAACACACGTGCAGGTGTTGCTCTAGAGCACATGTTTGCACCTGTGATGGATGGCGCCATCTCCACTCTACTTGGAGTGCTCATGCTGGCTGGCTCTGAGTTTGACTTCATCATGAGGTGAGTGACTGACGGTCTTACAGATACTACTGAATATCTACATCTTACACTTACTCACGCATACTTACACTTATCAAACACATACTGAGAACTGTCCAGAGTTATGAAGGTTTCTTGCTATGTGCTTTTTTTCAGATTATTATAAACTCAGGTTTTATGTAAGCAAGATTTTTAGGTACTTCTGCCTTTAGGCAAAAAAAAAACAGATGTTCAGGGTTAGAGCATGAGGGGCAAGTGTGCAGGTGGCCATTTCTCACTCCTCACCTGACCTTGTCACTCTTGCTCCAGAAGTTCAGGCCATCCTTACCAGGCCTTTAGTGTTGTTTTATCACAAGAACAAATGTAGAAAACATCAAGGGTGTGTAACAGCTGCTCGTAAACATGTAAATACCCACTGGGTGGTGACACACATTCTGAACCCTTTTCTTGGGGAGTACGTCAAATGTCCAATCATCCGGTTGAGAGCTTCTGTGCTTGAAGAGGCCACCACATAAGAGGGATGCTTGCCCAGTCCATCAATGGGTTCAACTGGTCAGGAATGCCTCGACCAAAATTCAGAAAGCCTCGGAGCACTGCCTTTGGCCTGCTATTTTCCCTGTCTCACTTAAATGTCTGGCTCAAAAAAGAGCAAATAGCAGTGTTTTTCTGCTGAATCTGGACTCTGCTGGATCCTGACCACAACCTTGAGAGCAGCCTCAAACAGACCCACAACATAAAAATGGCTTAGTTAGAGAAGAGAGTAGAAAAGAGAAGAAGTACGTTGAAAAAATCTAAATACCCCCAGGGTGGCTTCTTGGCACCACAACTATTCAGACATTCTCCAAGAGTTTGAATGAAGTCAGATGGTGAAAGGAATTTTTTCCCTTTTTCCTCTTTACCCTAAAGATTGAGACAAAGCTGTATAAAGAGGAGGTGGAGAGGAGGAAGAACAGTGTAGCCTGGTTGTTTGGGAAAGGGGGTTCCTTTTAGGACATTGGTAAAGTAGAATGAGTTGGGGGAGGGGGGAGGGGGGAGGGGTAGTTGGAGCAAACCATTTGGAGGGTGCAGTGTGCCAGCACTGGGGCATTCACACTGGGAGGTCCTGTTTAGATGTAGGGAGAGAGAAAAGGGTGGAGGAGAGACAGCACGAGTAAGCAGGCCCTCTAGCTGGGGAGTAGCATAAATACGGTCCTGTAAACATCTCCTGGCGGTGGGACACTGAATAAACACCAGAACAAGCTCAGCAGCCCCTCTCAGAAGGAGCCACCCCTTCCAACCCCTGACTCGGAATGGAAAAGATTACAGTTTATATAAACAACAGAATTCCTAACACTAGGTCTACTCTGGAGGTCTAACCCAAGTGGGGCCCATGGATGGTTTCTCACTTTTTTCACTTTTTCTTCCTCTGCATTTTTTTTCAGCTTTAATAAATTATGCTCAACTATCAGAATGTTGACTTAGTGAAATATACAATTATCTTTTCTCAAGTCTTTTCATGTATACAGGAAACAGGGAGTCAGAATGCCTCTTACAAACAAAAGGTGGACTCCAGTACAGCCTGAAACAAATGGCTATTAAAACTTCTAAACAACTCATGTTTTCGTTTCTTGGAATAGTGCAAGCAATCTGAAAATCTTAACTGCCTCACTCCTAGGACTTTCCCCTTAATGCTTATCCTCATCAGAATCCAGTTATCTGACAGGTTAAAGGTTTTACAGCATGAACGCATGTTAGCTGGCTCCATGCACAAAGTACAGCTGTTAATGGGTTTAAATACATCTCAAATGTGATCACAAGTGGTCACTGAAGACGTGTTCATAATGCTAGGTATGAAGTTCTCCATTTACTGGGTGACCCGAACAGCCAGGATGCATGCTAATGCTAGGTGTGAATGGGACCCCTGTGTGCACAACGCTAGCTGTAGACAAAATGGATCACACTTGAGCAGAAAGCTCCAGCCTTTTTTTAATTAGCCCGGCATGAGTGCAGGAGGTTGAAGGAGGGTAGGTGGAAACAATAAGAGCAAATTTCCTCCTTGTTTTTGTGAAAGATCACATGCTTCAGACAGTCTGTGTCTTAGTGTTGTATAGAATTCTAACCTGTTGTCAGAGGAAAGTGGTAAAACTCTTCCATTTGGAGAGATCCTTCCCTTTAAAGAAATAAAGGTAAACTCCAGTTTAGTGTGTATTTGGATTATAATGAGGTGATTATAGTTCTTTTGAGGTGAAGGTATGATTAACCGTTATATACAAAAGCTAAAATAGATACAAGCCAAAATAAAGATTTAGTGGGGCAATGGCTGTCTGACCTCTTTTTAAAAGAGAGTTTTATTTATTGGCTTGAGAATCCTTAGCTAGCCAAGACAAACCTATGGGCTCATTGGAAGAGACAGGTCAATGGACAGCAGCCTCCATTCTAAAACATGAATGCTCCCAGCAGATGTTCTAGAACTTAACTTGTTTAGTCCACTTCTATTGGGTGTGACATAAGGGAAGATGTGTGTGTGTGTGGCAGGGATTGTTAAAAGGAACACTTTAAAGTCCCAGAATCCACATCCTTATTTTTCCAGACTCTGTTTTTCTTTTACTTACCTCCAGATATCTGAACCACAGCTAGAAGACTTACATTGTCTATGTATGTTTGAGCTTTTAACTGAAGCACTCTCTAATTTTCTCATGCTCTCTTTCTTGTGGTGAGGGGCGAGCCTTTCCTTTGGTGCCATGAGCTGAAACCCAGAGACGCAAATTCTCGTAGCTCTGCAGCCCATTATGACTGCCTCTGTACTAGCACGCCAGTCAGCACACATAACACAATGGTAGAAGCTCTACTTAGCGCTTTACTCAACCTGCTTAGAGTTACACCACTGTAGGGCTTCATACCTCAACAACAAGTGGTAACACTGTATAACTCACCATCTCCAGCTAGCTTTGGCTTAGTGGGGTGATATTTCTGCCAGCTTTAAATTGTCTTTAGTGGAACAACTTTTACCCACTTAAATTTATGGTTAATCTGGTCTAGATTTACTTAAAATAAGAAAACAATCAGTGCTACATTTCAGGGCCCATACTGGATTTGGTGGACAGTGTAAAGAAGCCGGTACTGCTGTTGTGTGATTAATTCTAAAGTGATCATAGGAAGAGGAAGAATTAGAGGTGGGGAGATATAAGGGTAGCTAGCCTGCCCAGCATAAATACAGATCTACAGTATCTTGCTTAAGGTGAAATGGGATCTCGGTGAGATGGGATATTAAGTTGTTAAGAGGAAAATTACATTAGCAGCAGCAGCAGTAGCTTGGTGGTCATGAAACAGAGGGGGTTAATAAAAGTATGCTACAAGAAAGAGAGAGCAAGCTTTTTGGAACGAGGTGAGTGTTTCTGACGTGTAGAATCCGCTCACTAATATAAACACACTTATTCAGGAAGTGCCAGTGCAGTGGTGATAGATGAGGGTTCCCAGAGGGAGCAAAAGAGAGTGCTTGCGCCAAAGATGGAGCGTAGGAATTTCTCTCCAGCTTTGTCCGTTTGCCAGGGGAGAAGACATGGCAAGAGGAAATGAAGGGAGGAGAAGTTTGAGAAGCAACATAGAACCTACTGTTTTCTTTCTTTCTTGTTATTGACAATGGCCACATCATGTCACCTTTAGGTTACATACGTTAATTTTGTGTGTGTTTATGTTAAGTAAAATGTGCGTCCCACTTTTGTTTCTCTAAAGGTACTTCTTCGCAGTGCTGGCCATTTTGACATTGTTGGGAATTCTAAATGGCTTGGTATTGCTGCCTGTTCTGCTCTCAATAATGGGCCCTCCAGCTGAAGTCATTCTTGCCAATAATGCCAATGGCCTCTCCAGTCCGTCACCAGAGCCCATACCCAGGATTATGAACAACCATGGCTACTATGCTGGGCACATCCCCAGAGCACCACGACAGGCCTTCACTGAGGTCTCAGACTCTGAGTACTACTCCGAAACGACCAACACATCTGGGATTGGTGATGAGGACTACAAGCACTGTGACAGAAATGTGTACATAACAACACCTACACAGCCACCAACTTCCCACATACTGCTGGAGGCCAGCAAGAACCCATCTTTTCCAAAGCTCACAGTAAGTTTCTTATAATGGATAAAGTTGATAAAGTGATTACTGCTGTCTTGTTATTTGTGATCACTAAGCTGATGACTTGTATTTCCCAGGTTGTAAAACCTTATAATGAAATTCCATCTGCAACATGTCAGAAAGATCCACCCAGTGAGACCGCCCAGAATGCAGTAAATTCCATCAGTTCACAAATCACACGATGGGATGACAAGCCGGAGTACCAGGGATCTAGGAGACACCCTTTACCCAATGACAGTGCATATTCTCATGGGAGGACTACTCACTGTGGTACCAGGCTACAGCAAGGCAGAGGGCCACAGCAGAACAGGACTAAAGCTCTGCCCCATGGTGGCAATACACTGCAGCAGCCAAGCAACACTGTCACCATGGTTACGGCCTCTGCCTCAGTAACCGTGTCAGTGCACCCCAATCTGCCGGGGTCATATCAGGGTACGATGCAGGAGGTCTTTGAGGATAGCGTGTTGGACTCTTTTGAGAACTCTAAGAGGACTTCACAAACTTATGGGAGAGCTAATCAGCCTTCCAAGAGAGACTCTTTGCAACTACAAGATCTGGAATCCATAGATAACAACCAGCATCAAGCTAAACAGGGTCTAGGTAAGGTTAATTAACCATTTGCATAACCTTTTCCTTTCAACAACATCAATTCATGCTGTATATTTCAGTAAATGTGTTCATGTAGAGCCAAAGGAAAATGTGTTTCTAATTGTGTTTCTTCTGTTTTGTGTGTGTGTTGTAGGTGGTACATGGACCCAAACAGCCAAAGACTGCTAGACAGCACACATCGTCGCCCCCACAACCCCACAAACCCTTTGTCTGGAATCTATCTCTGGCTGTTTTGGGAGGTCCCTATGCTCTGTCTTTCTGAACTGTACATAAACCTCACAGATAAGAGGATTTATTTTAAAAGATTAAAATTATACATTTATAAATATATATTTTAATACTAAAAGAGGGGAAAACTATTTAAAAGAGTACTGTATCACTTGTGTATTCTCTTATGTAAAAGTCAGATATATAAGAGGATTCATAGGCTTTGTTTCCTCTTTTGTAAAGATTGAGAAATGTGTTATATGTAAAAATTCAGAGACGTTAAATATTAGGTTATTGCAAATGAAAGGTCAGTGTTCTTTTTTGCTGCTATACATCATATATGATGAGATGATTTGCCTTGAAAATGCGTAGTACCCCCTCCTCAATGTAAGTTGTAACATTACATTAACATGTTCTTACACTGCAAACTTCTTCAGCTAGTTCCCAGATTACATTACATTTATACCTGCATTCATTTGGCAAACACTTCTATTCAATGTGACTTAGAAGAGTGTCAGAAACCTAAACCCGTTGAGCTCCCACTGCACTGTTCCCTGATGGTGTCTTGTCTTTGATTGCACTGTAACTTGGAGAAACGTTAAAGAGATATTCCATTCCGTAATTAATTTAAACAAAAAATCTCCCTACCTTTATTTTATTTACAGCAACCACTGTGCCTTTTGTTATTTTACATACAGTTGGAAACTATATTTTACATTAGTGAAGCTAATTAGAGTAACGGAAAATTTCTTCTGTGGTCTTAAAATGAACCCCAAAAAGGTTTCTCCATCTTTAGTATGTTATGGTCTCCTCAGTCTGTTGAGGTCAGTAAAACATGATGGTGTGCTTCAAATGACATTCACCTCCTAGGTATTTTTGAATTCATGCATTTTTTTATTTTTATTTTTTGCATTTGATGCACTTGAATACAGTCAGAGGTTTTTTATTTTATTTTATTCTGTTTTATTTCTATACAGTAAGTCTCACATTTGTCACAATGAAGCTATGAGAGATAAAGCAGGTCAACTCTATGGTCAATACTGAATTATCATTTTCCCCAAACGTCACTCAGAAAGGGAATCTTATTAAAGTAACCAGGGGAGGTTAGGTTTTTATTTTTGTTTTGCTGCTTTAGAGGTAATACATAGCTGAAGTCCTGTGCAATGGTGGATTTGGTCATTCACCTACAGGCTTCTCCAGCTAGGCCAGTGTATCACTCAAAGAGCTCATTCAAGCCAGTATTTCTTCTTTTCTGTCTCTTGGATTTTGAGTTTATTTTCAATACTTGTCACAACACTGCCAGGTTAAACCCAGGGAAACATTAGATTTAAGTGGCAGCTTTTTTGTGACAGAAACTAGAAACAGAACAATATGTAGCTACTGAATCTAACAAAAACAACAGAAATCAACATTACGACAAAGTCAAGCAAGCGATCCATGGTATACATGTACATGAAGTACATGCATGGTGAGATAGCAGAAAGGAAAGACTAAGGGGATGGGGGTCCTGTACTTCTATTTGAAATGTATGTCATGCCATATGAATTATTTATATAAAAAGTTTTATTTTTGTAGTTTGTACAGATGTTAGTCACTAGACTGATGTTATATTTTTAAAGAGTAAATATATTACAAATGCAAATATATATATAATTATATCTATTTGTTGCTTTTTTGGGGGGGGAGGTGTAAAATTGGTTGAAGTGGAGGTTTTCACTTTTTTTTTTTTTTTCTTTAGATGAAAAGACATTTTGTTTGGAAAATGAAGGAGGGGTGTGTGGTTGTCACTATCCACTTTGTGTAGATGTCCTTGCCTTTCTTCTTCGTTTTAAAGATTTGAACAATATCTATTTGTTGTCTAAAACACTGACTTCAGAAATCCATGTGCAAGAAAAAAAAAAAAAAAAAAGACACACAACCGTTGTGTGACCATCATTTCCCGTCACCCTTTAATGAGAATTCAACTAACAAAATAAATGTTAAAAATCAACTTGAACCTGTTTCTGTATTCTTTGTTCTACTTTTTTCTTTAAATAAATCTTCTGTAATTGTTATAAGATGCAAATCAAGCCAACTGTTATAAGACGCAGATCACTGAAATAAGATCTCACCCAAGTGATAGTTAACAATGCCGATATTCAGTCCTTCTCCTTTTTGAGGCTCTACAGGATCTGTTTGTGCGCTCACGGCAAGACTGAGGTGTTTCGAGGCAGCAGGCTGCTCAGGTGCAGTAGGGGAGTGTAGGGTGTAACAACCTGGCTTCACATTTCCTGTTTGATTGTTATGAGTCCTGAGGCGAGAGCCCCGTGTGCTGTGAGCCCACCTATGCAGATGAAAGGCGTGCACTGTAAATTCCTCCCCCTCCCACAACACTGCCTCACGTGAATCTGATACGTCTCAGGCTTTTCAAATTACCGTCATAGTTCTGCAGTCTGTATGCTCCAAATGACATTATACTCTACGGAATAAATTGTTTCTTATAAAAAAATGTCATACAAAGTTGGCACAAACAGCTTATATTAAAATAACATATGAGCAAAACATACTTCTTTAAGCAACCAAAAGCTTCACTAGGGGTCCAAAATATTTGTTTAAGTCTCGGCTTGACAGCACAGATGTTTGTTAGACCTTTTTATACCACAGTGCTTGATTCTGATTGGTCAGAATTTCCTGTTACAGCATGCTACTGATTGTATTTCCAGTTTAGATCAATACACTCAGATTAAACAGATTACAGCACTGATATAGTGTGATATTTCTGTGCAGGTATGTTTATTTCACATTTCTGAAAGGACACCAGTGTCTGCTTGGCAATAGCCTGAGGTTAAGGTGTAATCTTAGGGGGTTTTCTAGACACGGGAAAGCCTTAAGGGCAGAGGACTTTGTGGTTTCACAGTAACGGTCTGAGTACTTGCCTTATAACAGAGAGAGAGAGAGGTGTGAGGGAATATTTATAAGTATTATAAAAAATGATATATAAAAAGTGATTGAAGTAACTTATTTCACAGATGATAGCAGAGGTACGAAACACAAGTATGTGCTGTTATTGGGAAATTACACCCCATTATTGATTATTTCCCTGTTTGAGTTTACATGCATGAGAAATATTTATTTGTTTGCTCAAACAGTCACTTAAATGGGAAAAAAGAGAAACTGATATAGAAGGGACCTCAAGAAGTGTAAAAGAAATCTACAGAAATATTTTACTATAGGTAGTCCACACATAACAGTATCAAGAATGAGCGATTTATACGAAATTATTTATATCAAAAGTTAGCTTTTCTCTGTAATTGATATGTTCTGTTTATCGTCTAAAAAATAAAACCTAAACATTATAAATGCCTCTGCCTTTGTACTCTAAAGATTTGAATTTTGACGCAAAATACGGCTTCCCTATAGAGTCATCCTTATCAGGCGAGATGAGGCTGAAGATTGGAAAAGACAGGAAGTGAGCAGAGCAGAAGTGTGGGTGTCAGTCTGAGGGAGATGAGTGAATTTGTCTGTGTTTGTCTGTGTGTATAAAGTGGACTGGTGGAAATGTTTAGCCAAACGACTGTTGGAAATTAGAGCATGGCATCTGGCACCCACTGAAAGATGCTCTAAATAGCCTAAAAGCACAGGCAGCTGGCATTTTAACAACTGATCACTGCAGGTAGAAGGATCAAGAATCAGCGCTAAAGCAAGTGCTAAAGAATGAGATGTGTTTGGCAGGGGGAGGAAGACAAAATCGGTGCAAGATCAAAAAAAAAAAAAAAAAGTCAACACAAGCTGTTGGGCTTCTTGGGTGGTCAACAAAATGAGTGGCTACAGTTGCTTAAATTCATTTGGGCGGATTAGTAAAAAGGGCATGTGTGTATCTTTTATAGACTGGCAATGATTTTTACATCTTCTGTCGACTGAGGAAAAAGAGATTACAGTTTTATGCATTGTTTTCCTCACTGACCCAGTGGTTTGGTTTGAGAAGTTTTTATAGTTAGATGGAGCATGGAGCATTTCTTTTCTTCATCTAACTTTTATAGGGCAGCCTACAGCTTATAGTTTTATTGTATCTCTGCAGTTTTTGTTGCAACGTGCCCTTTTTGGACAATTCGCAGGACCAAAAAACGAAATCTGGGTCTGTGCAAATGAACACAGCGATGATGGAATAGTCTTCTCCGAGTTGCATATTTCAGCTCTGAGCTATACATCCAAGACTAATCACAATCAATCCCACAATCAATATTTATACAACTTGCTTCAAACTAACAAATGTGTTTGCAATCTCATCTCTCCTCCTCTAGAGCGGGAACAATATGAATTCGCAGACAGGCCCCTTGCCGCGTAAACATGTTTAAATAAACAGGAACCCAAGGAATGCCTGTTTAATTGATTCATTCTGGCCCTGTGTTGTTTGCAGAAGGGCCCAAATGTGCGCTTGTAATGCAAACCCAGTGTTTAGAAGTGGTATTCTTGGTTAAGACAATAATGGCTTGAATGCCAGTCATGTCGGGGTTCTGCTTTGGACCTTTCCATGGGCTGCTGCCTACAAATTGTGCGCCACAGCAGCTCACTGCACATAGTAGAGTCTCGGTTCTAAAACGAAACGGGTAATAATCATAAGGTGGTGTGCACTGTATGGCACTTTGGTTTAAAAGTCTTTTTTTTTTTCCAGATTATAATTAAACACATGCAAGTGGTAATAAAATGTAATGAAGGGAGAGAGGAGACTGGCAAAGTTGTTTCATGTGGCCAGGCACAACATGTTGAGGGGCGTTGAGAGCGGGGCCACATGTGTCCTCGGGTGCTCTGGTTTTCAGTTTCTGCCCATATATGGGTGCTGGAAGCCATGTACAAATGCAGACTCAGGACTGTGATTTTAGCCCAAGGCGTGTGCTACAGTATGGATGTGCCATGGCAGTGGAAGTGGGAAGAACTATGTCTCATGACTAGTAGAGAGACAAAACGGTATTGCAGACTGGAACTGACTGGAGACCCTCACTGCTGCAGTTAATTACAAGACATACTGGAATTAAGTGGTGTATAATGACAATTAACCACCAGGTGGTGCTATTCAGGCGAAAGTAAGTCAACGTACTTACCATAATGAGTGCCATTTCACACAGTCAGCTCAAGAATTACTAGTAAAGATTGGCAACAACAACAAAAAAGTCTTTGTTGTTCATTAGTTTTTATCTCATATTGAAAGTATGAGTAAATAAAAGCAATCATTAAAAAAAAAACGTCCTGACTCCTAGGACAAAGTTCTACTAGTCAATTATCAACAAAGAAGAACACACAAATCAAATGTGATGAACCTGTGCCGACCCTCATATATCAGGAACGGACTACAAACAATAACATGGAAATGGCCATATCCATCGCTGGAGCAGTAATTATATGTAGAAAACATTTGCAGCTGTAATGAATCTACCTGGAAAAGGATGCGAGTGTATTTTGTTTCTTGCACAATGAGGAAGAGGGTTAAAGTGGTAAATATTTCCCCAAGGATCACAGCTGGACATTTGTAGAAGGTAGCAGCATTTTGAGGTCACCAAGTCTCCAAATCTATAATTAAACACAAACTCCATGCCAATAAACTATTTGGAAGGCATGCCAGAAAAAAAGCCTTTTCTTTCATCTAACCACAAACGTAAGTGGCTGGAGGTCGCTAAACACTACTGGATCTGATTAGAACCAGGTTCAGACAAAAACAGAGCTGTTTGGCAACAAACATTCAAGATGGGTTTGGCATAAAAAGAAGAAATGGTTATAAAGAACCCACTGTTTAGCATGGAGGAACTGTGATGTTGTGGGGTCAGGTTTTCCTCAAAAGCCCTAGAAACCTTGTTAGGATACATGGCACAATGCATTTTGTGATGCAACAGGAGATTTGAAACCAAAATTTGGCTTCCAAATCGGCTAACACTAGCTTGTGGTTGGATATTCTCAGGAAAATGATCCAACTTATAGCTAAAAGAACCAAGCTTTTGACATGTCTATCTCCGTCTCCTGACCTAAAACCCAGCTTAAAACCTGTGGGATTAGCTGAAGAGGAGAGTCTACAACAGAGGATGGAGGATCATGGAGGATATGGAGAGACTTATATTGTTTGCTTTCTTTTCTCTAATTTCATCAGGCTTTAGAGGAGATAAGTCAGTGCTGCCGTCAGTACATTCATGGGTGCTGCTAATTCTGACACATACTTTTGTTAATTTCTTCTCTTTTTTAGCTTTAAAATATTATTACTTCACTCTGCAAAGCTGATCAGTGAAAGCACATACATTCAAGGCATTTAGAATCTGTCTAACTGGCACTTACAGGATAGCAGGAAGCCACCAAATATTCAAAAAACAATGGCCTTCATCACCAAAATCCATCGTCATGCCAGAATAAGTCAAACACCTCTTTTCCAGACATGTGGATATATATGCACATGTCCTGATCAACCCTCAGCTGACACACTAAGGGCCCAGTGGGCCTCTCGTCTGAACATTGGGGGTTCAGGTCCTGTCCAAAACACAGATGGATTTCCTATTAAGCTCTTTTAAGATACATTGAGGGAATACCCTTTGAAATAGAGCAAGACGCATTTTTATCTTGCTTTTGAGCATGACAAGTAGCATGAGCAAAATATACAAATAAATAAGAGTGGACATCCCATGTACTGACATGGTGAATAAAAATGAAGAATCCCAAGACTCAGTATACTTGGCCCATGCCAGGCTAAATAAAGGCAGTCTGCGTCAGAGGTCCTACAAGTAGCAATGAAAACCGGCCATTCATTTGTGTGTTTAATAAACCGCTGCCTCGGTGAGTAGCTGTGGTTGCACACCTGTGTTGACAAGTGTGCTGTCCATTCGGCATTTTAGAAATGGTCATAAACAGTACTGCCCGACAGACAGGAGTGCTGCCAATGCCTGCTACATATCAACCTCCTGTAACACCCAACACTGCCAAATGTGGGGCGCACCCCATTCCTTCACACAAAACAGCTCGAAAGAGAGAATACAGTAGATGAATTCATTCACACTATAAACGCATTTTACACACAGACACATGAACGTAGTAGACTGCCTGTGGAAAAGAAGCAAACTAAATATTTGTAAAATATTTCTGCTCATGGTAGCTAACTGAGCTTTTCAGTCTCCAGTTTCACTCTGTTTCAGTTCCAGGTTAAGGACAAGTAATCAAGGGCTGTAGGATGCTGGTTACATATTATTTCCAGATGCATTTTGAAGGAGTTAAAATATTAAACAATAATAGTGAATGAGACTCCCCAGAAGTCCTGGATTTAAGCAGTGTGACTGCCCCCTAATGGCTAGAGAAGTATATTACACACGAATTCATCACTCATGGACATGATGTGATTTTTGTCTGTTCAGTCGACACTTTCTGCTTTGGGAATTCATTTTTCAATTCAAAATGGAAGGAATGACCAAATAAATAACTAGCTGAACCTTTTAAAAAAATTTTACACGAACATGTGACTAACTTTTTTGGATCTTCTACATTTATCTCATCAAACATTACACTTGATAAAAGCACTTTTCATAGCCTGTATCCAGGTACAGTTAAGTGAAAAAAGTACAGCATTCTGCTCAAACTTCAATTCACTCACTTCCCACATAGACTGATGTAAAAAGCAAAGAATTAAGCATGGTTTATTAGTACATTTTTCATACATGTAAAGCATTCAGACTATCCGAGCTCGTCCCTACAGCTTCTTGATATGCCTAGGTTTTCCCAGATCACTTTGTGAAAGCGCAATCTGTTATTTTAAATAAAATCGTACGATAACAACTGATCCAAGCACTATAAAAATAATAATAATAATAAATAAATAAATAAATAATTTAAAAAAAAATACCCCTTTCACTGTGTTAGTTTCTCATGGTGGTGTGTATAATAAATCTCTCATATGATAAAATCTAAATGTAAAAATTAAAAGAAAAAAAATGCGCAATGACTGAGCTTTTAGAAGGTTTCATGTCCTGCAAATTAGGATGCTAGCATCTCATATGGTAATATGATCACATTATTAGACCAAGAGTTTATTCATAGAAAGTTAACACATTAAAAAAAAAAAACTTTTTGGATTGTTACAGTTGTGAGTAAAGGATCACCCACAGGTTTCAGACCATTTAACATAAAACACTTGAGATAATTACATGTGAATATCCCAGGAAATACTCAATATTGAAACATTAACTACAATGATCATACTTAATATATTTCTCTCTCCCTCTGTCTTTCTCCATCGAGCTCTATGTCCCACTCCCAAGCTCCCAGTGTTCTGAGTTTACAGTGTGATCACTGGCTCTACCCCTGGTCGAAGTCTCAGTGCTTGGTGGTGCTCACTGATGCTGTGAATGGATCTGTGTGGACAGCCTGTGACCAGGAGACAACTGTGGACAGAGCCACTTGGGGACTTTCACACTGTCAGGGTGAAAGGACTTAGTGTCTATAATGAACTCAGAAACTACACTGACCTAATAGTTCCTCATGGGCCCTTGATTGCTGTTGTAGAAAGGACGTTATTTACATTTACATTATTTACTGTTCAGCATCACCCAAATGAGGATGGGTTCCCTTCTGAGCCTGGTTCCTCTCAAGGTTTCTTCCTCATGTCATCACAGGGAGTTTTTCCTTGGAACCGTCACCACAGGCTTGCTCATTAGGGATAAAACAGTTTAATAATTTAATTTAATTTAATATATTTTTTTCTCCTTTCTCTGTTTCTCTGCGTTTGTAAAGCTGCTTTGAGACAATGTCCATTATAAAAGGCGCTATACAAATAAACTGAATTGAATTGAATGATCACATTTTTTCCCTTTCTGATGTCTGAAGTCAACATGAACTAAAAGCCCTTTAGCCCTGATTGTATGATTGTATGCAGCTACCACATGATTGGCTGATTGGATAATTAAATGACTGAGCCTGCTGTACAGATATTAAGATATCCAGTAATGATACTGTTCCTTTACCAGTGTACCTCAAGCACAAGAGCTGCAAACCCCTGAGCCCTGTGGCATCCATATTATTTCAGTTTTGCTTGATTATTCATTAACTTACTGTAAGACTGTGTGTCTGAGTCTGTATGAATTATCATCTCATTGTTTTGTTGTGCCCACTGTGTTTCTCATAAACGCCGTCATCTTTTTCATCTTTCAACCAGGCTAGTGTTTGTGCTTTAACCGTGAGTTCCGAATTAAAAACCATGTGGTCAAGCTTCTTTGTCAATGCTAAATCTACAGTATGTAGTGGAATTAAGTGTTTCCAGAGACACAGGACATTTGCTAGAATCCTTCATCAGCTGTGTAAACAAAGTGCTTCTGAAGAGATGAAACCTGGTTATGTAAATAGGTTTTATATATATATATATATATATATATATATATATATATATATATATATATATATAGGGTACCACAGCCTGTCTGCCCTCATTTCTGTTGTCATTTTTGAGGTTTGGGAATTCACTGGGTTGAGGTACACCTAGGTGTGTCGAAGCAAAATTTACTACCTAGCGTACGTTCTTTCCCCTTCCAATGAACTGTGGCAAGTTTTATTCATGTCCTGTCTGTCTGCTTCTGTAAAAACACATTGGATTGCTTCATGCTTGTGAATCGATTCACTGAAAAAGAGTCAAGAAAGATTCATTTGGGAATCGCCCAGCACTATTGAACAGAGAGTCAAATAGGGCAAGGAAATAAGAGGGCGATGGAGGGGGAGAGGGAACATGCACAATGAAGAAAAGAAAACAGAGGTCGCTGTGCTCGGTCGGACTCGCTGGGTGGTTCTGTCTGTTTATTTAGTCTGTGAAGGTGATGGGAACCGAGCGGCAGCCACTGCCAATTCTCTCTGAGCCGAGAAAAATATTCATGTGGACAGACGGAATCCAGGGAGAGAGGAGAGAGTCAAACAGAGCTCGAGGCCAACAGACACACGAATGCTCAGGGCTCATATGAAACACATTACTAGGGCAAAAATGCTGGTGAACCTCCCTATGTCTTAGTTTCAAAAAAGAGCAGAACTGGGCATCTGATGAGCAGAACCATGATCCGGTTAGAGAGGTCATGGAAAAATATGACTTTATATAAAATGACTTAGAACCTTCCATATCAACCCTAAACAGGAAAAGTCTTTGACAGCTTGTTTGTAAACATAGCTGTGTGGCCAATGCTGCATATAGTACACGTAAACCACAGGGAGTCTTATAGAAGACAGCCTACATAATGTAACTAACAATAATACACTGATAATGTATTCTTCAAACAGAAAGAAGCTAGAGAACACGTTTCAATGAACCTTCACCCTGATGTGACCATAACCCTGTGTGTATGGGTTTTAATACCACCGCTATGCAGATGACATTCAACTGATCCTCTCCTATCCTCCCCCCAGACACTCAGATCTCAGCATGTCTGGTAGACATCTCATCATGGATGACAGCACATCAGCTGAAACCTAATCCCAGCAAAACTTAACTGCTGTTCATCCCACGTGATTCATTCCTGTGTCAGGGTCCTTGTGATATTCCTGGACTACTTTTAAATCTGTCTGTATGTAACCTTGGGGTAATCATGGACAAACAAATGTCTGTATTGCTAAAGTGACACATGTCAATTGCTCCTTTACAACATGAGGACTCATCCAGTTTTATCCACTCCAGATGGTTCAGTCCCATGACATTTTAGTGATAAGACTACTAAAGTTCACTCCTGGTAGGCCTTAAGGACTGCACTGTACAACTCTTCCTCTAGGCCTCTATCACTGCCTGGCTGACCATCGTCTCAGGGTACAAAGACGACATGCATCTCATCTCTGGAAAAGAGTGTCTACCAAATGTCATTAATGTAAATGGGTGACTGGGTAAATAAATGGAAAAAAAAAAAAAAAAAAAAGCATTGATCTTTAATAAGCACTTTATCCTGGACAGGTGCGTAATGTAATGTGCTAGCTAGACGGATTAGTAAAGCTTCCAACTTTCTAGTTAGCAGAGACAGCAGTTGGATTATGCGACATGGAGCCTTAAATCACATGAGGAGATTTGGAGAAGTTCTCTTAAGCCTGCGCATTTATAATTTAATCACATGTTGATGTTTTAGTTAATATCCATTTCCATCATTTCTGAATTTAAAATTTTAATAAACTTTTTCAGTTTTGTTATACTTCTTACCCTTCATGCTAACACAACAGTCCGAAACATACAATCAACAAAACTTACACGTTGCCAATAGTTAACTAGTAGCCTGCACTTTCTTGTCTGATGCTTTACGACACTGAAAGTAGGAACAAAGGCTTTATCACAAAATCACAAGATAACTGAATGACCAAACAGGAAATAGCACAGTTAACTGATCAGCCCATTCATTATAGCACACAATAAATAGTGTAGAGGTAGATTTGCTGACTGAAAAACATTATGTTGAAACAGAGTCGGTCATCTTCTGATGACCGGATATAGACTAAACAGTAATCACGCTAGACTGAGTTCTGTGTACATCAGATGACCACCAAGGAACCATTACTGATTTGTGCAGACTGAATGTAAAGGAACTATTACATCCATTTTTAGCTTTGCAACAACATGGGAAAATCAGCAGTGTGGTCTTTGAATATGGTTTGGAGTGCGTCTGTATTTTAGGGGAATGGGTTTGTGGAATGCCACCCAGAGAGTAGGGTAGTATGTGTTCAGGGGGGATGGGGTTGTTCTTGCAAAAAGAAGTGGTTGGACTGGTGGGCCTCACACAGAGACATGGGGCCACCCAGTTTCAGGCTGGTTTGTTTATTTTTATCCTTTGGGGTAAACTGTTCAGCAAGAGCTGTTTAGTAGGTCTTTGATTTCTTGTGTCGTCTTTTACTCACAGGGCATGTGTAAACTTTGCTCGGAACTTGTAAATTGGAATTGTATGTGGTAAGGGTCAAAGAAGAAGGTCCTAGATGCCCTGGAGGAACTGATGAGATGGCTAGGGTCATTTCAACATCATACGGTCAGACGGAAAAGGTAAATTTCGTCTACTGTCTATAGCAAAATGGTTCAGGAGTGATAAATTCCATAGCATAACATGTTAGGATGTCAGTTTTGTACCAAGCACTTGCAAAAAACATAAACCCAGATGCCAAACTAGAATACTTAATTAAAATGCAATTAATTATATAATATATTCATCCATCCATCTAAGTAATGTTTTACAATGAAATACTAAGTTCAAACCACACTAATACTTGAATCATTTTAAAGCTCCTTAATTAAAGTCACCATAAAACCTAGGCATGAGATAGGAAGGAACCTCATCAATGCTGAATCTGTAGTTTCTCCATTTCTAAAAATAGTGTTTATGAACAGCATGGTGAAAAATCACATTCAGAACTGAACACATCTGTTAGGGTGAATCTGTTGTAAGTAAACATTTATTCAGTGAATAAGAAAGTTTCTAAGATGACAACACACAAACATACAAACAAACTGTAATTGAACTTACAAGAGAAATTAGAATTACAACGGAACATGTGTAGATCATCAGCAGTCAGAAAGAACCACATTACTTGAACTGTTTTTTTTACACTCCATTTGCATGCCATGCCAGATTGGGTGACCTGGCTTTTAGTGCCTCAATAGCTGATCGCAGAGCATGATAAGATCCTAAATTAAAGAGACGACAAAAATCTTTAGTAAAATATTCAGTTTGACAACACTGGGTGTTTATTGCTTTTAGGAAATGATTCAGTATGAAGAACAAACCTTGAAGTCTCTCCATGTATGCATCGATTTCCGGTAGGCCACTTATAACGTCAAATGATGTGTGTTCCATTGCTCGGGCAATGTCACTGCCACCCTGAAAGACAAGACAAGGGCATTTGACAGGCAGATAAACCAAAAAGTGACAAGTTGTTACACACCTCTCAGAGGCATGTGGTGTACAGAACAGCTGGGTGAATTCACAGTTTAAAATGTTTGTAAATGTATGAGCATGGATTATGCAGCACAAAACTACACACCTGCAGATCTTCATAGAACCGCTCCTCCAGCTCAGACATCTGGGCCATGACTTCAAGCTCTGCAGGAATACCCTCCTGAAAAGTGAAGGTGATCAGAAACTAACTTGAATATTATTATTCATATTTAACTAATGCATCACAAAATGCCCATTTGCTATAAGGGCTTTCATCTGAAAGATGTAAAAGCCTCTGCTTTGTGCTAGTGTATTATCTACAGAGCTTCACCTACCTCCTCTAAGGAACTGCTGCCCTCCTCTGACTCCTCTGTCAGCTTAGTGTTCGGAGCAGTTCCCTTAGACAGTCCGTTCAACTCCTTCACCCTACCAGCCAGACACATACAAGTGTGATACCAAATCTAGCCACTAGAGGGACCCTTAAGACAACAGAAGCAAAGTATTTTCATGCATATTTGAAATAGGATTACCTGTCTGCATAACGTAGCGTGTTCAAAGTGTATTCACAAGAGTTCATACCAGGTGAGATCATGGCAATCTGAAAGGCACACCAATAATTTAATTCAATGTGGTCCTATTTTTATATCCTACTTTAATATCTAAAGACATTGAAGCAGCAGCTGTAGAAATATTAAGGATATTTAGTGAAAAGAAAAAAAAAAATCCTGACAGTTCTTTATATAACATCATGTAAATCAGTCATGAACTTAATTCCTGCCATTTTAAATAAACAGTCAGTGCAAGTGTAGTTGGTTCGCATTTAAACAAACATCAACTGATGCATATGGTTCATTTAATTTGTTACATTAACATTATCCACAATTTATTAGTGCTGAATTTGTTTATTCATGTCAGATATTCCGAAGATAAGATATTAATGTATTTTTAAAGCACTGCAGAATTCTTCAGGCTAACATGGCTTGACTGGTAATCTTTCTTGCATATGAGCCAGCTCTAATTACCATGCAGGTCCTGGAGTTCTCGCCTATGAAGGAGTCTCGGAGCACCTGAGTGAGCTTACTCATCCGGAAGGGGATGTGTTCACTGTTCTGCCCCAGTGATCGAATACATTCCTGCAAATCAGATGCATTCACATGGAATCAGCGATAAGACACAGAGGAACGCTAATTTTTAATAATAATGTACAATAATATTGATTGCTTCACTACAAAGCTTAATTTGCAGCAGGAAATGACACATTCAGCACCTGGATCAGCCTATTGGAAAACCAAACAGTACCTTCAATGCCAGGAGACTGCGATTGATCTCTGCCGTCTCCACCATAGTCTGCCGGTCATTGCTGCTGACATCAGTGCCTCGCTCATTTCCTGCCAGGTCCACCAGCGAGAACTTCCCATGAAGCAACTTATGCCGCCTTAAGATAACCTGCAGCACGGCGTGGGAACGGGACGAGTTGGCATTTGCAAACGTCTGGCCAGATGTTCTAGAACAGGTGAAAACAAGTCATCCAATCAACATTTATCAAGGTATACACCAACTTGATTCATGATGTTCATAGGAATCTGCCCCATCCCCAGACAACTGTGCCCATAATTATCTAGTCACTAGTTGCAAAAGGAACAGTTACAGGATAAAGCTGTGCAGCAGGAAACACTGAGTATTTAGATGTTTGATAGCATTATGCATGTCTGAAAAAGTGTACCTGCATGCACTCCCCTTCTCAATCATCTTTATAACATCCTCAACAGACGAGACAGGCATTTCCTGCAGGCCAACAACCTGTACTTGCTGGTTTTCATCCTCTAGTACACGCAGTTTTGCCTTCTTATTCAGCAAGTCAAAGACCTGAAACCATAATAAATTTAATGACATTTTTCAGCTAAAAGGCATTTGCAATTAAAGCCATACGAAGAAGAAGAAAAAGTATTATGTATAAAATTATTATAACTATTATGATTATTCACACAGAAGATAAGCAAACTTAACTTAAACATTAAAAGTAATTCTATGTATTAAATTGTGTTTACACACACCTTGCCGTTGTAGATCTCAAAAAAGGTTACATATGGGCAGAGGTCAGAATGTCGTTTCTGTTGCAGAAGGGTAAACACATCCTGTGCTGTAAGGTATAAAGACAAATCAATAAAAAAAAAATAATAACTTGGAGATTTGTATTAATTTGTAAGGATAGTTAAACATTTGCACATCACCTGCCAGTGCATAGATTCCTTTAGAGCTGTTCTGAGCCTTGCCTGAAAAATCTCCACCCATTGTCTATAAACAAAAAAAAAATGTAATGAGGATTTCTTCCTCAGTCACTGAGGCATATGTAAAAAGACAGACAGTATACCTACATGTGTCTTTCCACTACCAGTTTGACCATATGCAAAACATGTTGCCCTTCCACCCTCAAAAACAGTCTTAACTAGAGGTTTGGCAGTGAACCTGAAAACAGAATAGGAAAAAAAAAACATTAAAAATACATATAAACATCTAAAATCACCACAACTGGATGGTGGGACTACAAGTAATTAGGGGATTTACATACATACATACATACCTATCTATATATACACCAATCAGGCATAATATTATGATCACCTGCCTAATATTGTGTTGGTCCCCCTTTTGCTGGCAAAACAGCCCTGACTCATCGAGGCTTGGACTCCACTAGATTCCTGTAGGTGTGCTGTGGTATCTGGCTATGGAGCTATGCAGCTCGATATGCAACAAACTGTGATGCACTGTGTATCCTGACACCTTTCTATCAGAACCAGCATTAACTTCTTCAGCAATCTGAGCAACAGTAGGTCGTATGTTGGATCGGATCACACGGGCCAGCCTTCTCTCCCCACGTGCATCAATGAGCCTTGACCCCCCTTGACCCTGTCGCTGGTTCACCACCTGTTGATAGATACTGACCACTGCAGACCGGGAACACCCCACAAGAGCTGCAGTTTTGGAGATGCTCTGATCCAGTCGTCTAGCCATCACAATTTGGCCCTTCATCAAACTCACTCAAATCCTTACGCCTGCCCATTTTTCCTGTTTCTAACACACCAACTTTGAGGACAAAATGTTCACTTGCTGCCTAATATATCCCACCCACTAACAGGTGCCATGATGAGGAGATCATCAGTGTTATTCACTTCACCTGTCACTGCTCATAATGTTATGCCTGACCGGTGTATATTGCATCCTGCTAAGCAGTGTGATGAAAAATACATCACATATTTATAGACATTGCCAGCCATGGCCTTGGAGTTATATGCATTACACAGACAGCTAACTTATCTCACCTGCAAACCAGATACCAAGAAAATAAAGGCAAATGTAAAATGACAAAACTCAGCTTGGTTAATTTTATAAGATGACATATGGTACAAAGGTTTATCTGTACTAAATATTTTAAAACTAGATACAAATTAAAACGCTCCATACGTTCTCAGAAAAATTCTTCTTTTAATTTACTTTGTGTGTAAGCCTCACATGCAACCACTATCTTATACTCATAACAGGTGGAATTTGCAGCCCTCTAATCCATAACTGCAGACAAAACACCCAGTTACCTGTAAACCAAATCATTGCTGGCGTCTTCGTCAAATGAGTAATCAAAGTGGAAGGGCTGGTTGTCAAGGTACTTGGTGAGATCGACTTTCTGCTTGGGTTCATGGAAAAGGAGGACCCCATTTCCAGGGATTGTCACCACATCAATCTCTTTCTTAGCTATTTCTGAACAAATCAAATCAACACCATAGTCATAAGGGGAAATACATCCAGTTAAAAACAAACAGGCACAATTTTTCCTAAATAAATTATAAACGATTATTTTGAAAGGCCAGGCACTTTATAGCTAATCTTGGAGTAAACTGTTTAACTTTCTACCTTTTTTATTTAGTGGTCGCTTGCGAACACACACACAGATTCTGTGGAGCTCAACCTTAAACAAACAAATTTATTTCAAATTAAACTAATTATGAAAAACATGAATGATGAATGCACTGACAATCCTTATAGTATTTTGATCATGATCACGTACTGCTAAGCTACTTACAGGATCACTTAGAGATAATGGAACTTTCTCCACAGTCTCCCGATACTCTTCAATCATCTGGTAAAACTGCTTGTTGGGGCGGTTCATATCTCCATACTAAGGATAAACAGAAACATGAGGTGGGGCACTGCTTTAAATATTGAATATTTAACTTTTCAAATATACCGCATACCTTTCCTTTCTTTGTTTGAGTGTCTGGGTTTTTAATCAACACGGACAGCCTTTTGTTTGTTGTTTTATTTACTTCAGGAGCTCGTGAAAGGCGCTGGTCTACAATACAAGGAAGGGGTAATGCAAAATGATTTATTTTGTTGCCCGTCAGCAAAGCAATACACAAAATGAGATCTGGTTACATCTTTGCATTTTCTGACTTAGTATGTCATGAGGCTCTAACAACATTAGCACAAAATCTGCTTTGAATGAAATTAATTGTATTTAATTTGTGCAGGACAAATTTGCTCTCAACTAGTTCAAACATAAAACAGGAAATGTTCAAATGTTATTTTACTTGCTGCGGGTGCAGGAGCACATTTTGAAGCCTCACTTTCTGACACAGCTTCAATGGCAGGAAGCAGAGGAGATGGGGGTTTAGCAACTTGTCTTCTCGAATAACTTGGTAATCCTGTCATGGAAGAGAACGAGTCGTGGGATCCATATAAGTACATTATTTCAGAACTTCCACAAGACATTTTAATCTTATATTTTTTGATTATTTGTCTAAGATTTTATACTGTGATGGAATGTATAGTTGTAGTGTTAGTACACACAATCTGTCCAATACAAAATGTGTGGCAAAAATGTGTTATGTAAGTGTAACTATTGCCCTACAAATATAACTGGCTGTTCCTGAACATGAAAATGAGCCAAAATGTTTACAGAACATGGATCTATGGAAGTCAAGAAAAACAGCCAATCTGGAATAAACAAATGTAGGCTGGTCAAGGGGGGTTTCACAGAAGATCCTACGTCAGATAATGAGCAAAGTTACTGAAATGCCTTTGAGTTTCAAAATGTTGCGTTTCCTAACTGTGGCATTAAAACTGATCATGCGCACTGACCTGAGGGTCTAGGAATAGTAGATGAGGGCTGCTCCTGACTGGGAGCATCATCAGTAGGATTCAAGCCAGCGGATGGAATGGTTGGCGGTCGAAATAGACAAGTCTGGCGAGTGGTCATCCTTCTGGGGACTGGAAGGCAAGTTAAAATAATTAGGTTAAATGATAAAGAAAAATGTCACTCTTAATCAGCTACATAACCGGGTGCATACGAGCTGATTTGCTGTAGCAGCTAATGCTGAAATCTCATTATTGGGGCTAAACCAGTGCAGAGAATTATTGTGAAAAGGGATTTGCAGCACCAAAGGGTCATGTGCTGATATTACAAATAATGACATCTTTAACTGAGGGAAAGACAATTCAAGCTAAATTACTATTCAAATTTTTCAAGCATTATTTGAATAATATTTGGACTTGTTTGCCACATGCATTTGGCATGAATACAGCAGTAGTTTCTACAAAGTGCATTTAGTGACACTTTAAGCTAGCTAAAGCCGTTCTTACAAATTCCTTGTGAGATGGGGAGTTAACCTGTGCTATAACTGTCTTTATCTGGCTGCATACAGATTAATGACAATCACCTTGCACTGGCTAAGCCATTGTTTTTCTATGGATAAAGAGTATAATCTCTTTGGATTCAACACTTCAAAGATTATCAAATTTTACCAGTTTTGCTGTTCAACATTTAAAGATAATTATAACAATGACATATGAGATCTAATCTTGTAAATAAAACAGGAAGGAGCAGAAAATGACTAAATGATGACTTAATTGCAAAAGAATAGGAATTTCTCAGGGGCACAAATGATTTGGTCTTAAATCTAAGGCAATGAAAATATAATTATTATTAGTAGCATGTGAAAAGGTCAACGTCTAGACATATTACAAAAAAAAGGTGAATTAGTTAAGGGATGGGGAAAAGCTCGAGACATACAAAAAAAAAATGATCAACAATCACACTCGATATTGAAGAAAATAATCATGATCACTTGAAGCCATGATCATTGAATATCTCCCATGTTTTTTCCCCCATGTTAACTATACAGCCTTGTTTTAATTACATGTCCATCTACTATAATGCCGTTTGTGTTTTATTAAAAACACACTACCCTCACCCTGTGCAGTTACTTTGTCTCTACACAAAACACAAACTAATTTCACCATGCCATATAGATTGCTCAGTATTATCAAATAAATACTAGAGTTGTATCTCACTATCAGCACATGACTTGGGAAAATGGAGCATACACTCCCAAAGCTTAGTGTAAACAGAGGTTCTCAACCTTTTTTGGCCAGTGACTCCTCTATATATGATGGCATCATGCCAGATTTTACAATGGTGCAGACTATGGTCTGAATAAAAGCAGACCATTAGCTGTTTAGGTCTTGGACTGCATAATATAGCAAAAAAAATATTGTATTTTGTGGTTAGAGGTAATAAGACTCTAAATTTTGGAACATTGTTGTTTATTAAAAAATTTTTTTTTTAAAAAGTTGAGAACCTATGGTATAATCATTTAGATCAGATTGAATTTTTTGAAGCCCATCAGTGAGAGTGCAGAAGTCAGAAACATGCACAGTATGCAAACCTGGCTCCTCAGAGGGACCAGCTGGGGAGGCCACTTCGAACAGGAAACACACATTAAGATCATACCACTCCATACAAAAAAGCACTGCAATGTTTATTAAAAAAAAAAAAAAAACAACACACAGTCTGGGGAATTAAATCAAAGGTCACTTACGCTCTGAAGGTGCAGGTAACTTTGACTTTGTAGGATACTCAGATTTCTAAAAGAAAAATAGTCACATGTTTACCAGTAACAGTGTTAAAGATCGATCTAAAAACAATAATAAAAAAATAGAGTTTAAGATTACTTTTTTTGCTATATTTTACATTTTTCATAAAATCTGCCATAAGCAATACAATAACATACATGATAAAGAAACTATAATATAATAATACAATATACCCAAAACATGATCTTCAACTATATGAAACCTTTTAAACGATTTACTGCCAGCATAAACAAATACAGGGTCTGGAACAGGCACAGACCTACACTGGATATTAAAATGTCTACACAACCATGTTAAAATTTCTAGGTTTATGTGATATATTGATATAGCAACCAACAAACTTCAAGTGAAAATAAATAGAAATGTTTTAGGGAAAACAAAAGTGTACAACACTCTGGCTGCATACGTGCGTGCTCGCACAAGCACACACACACACAGAGATGCTTTGTTAAAGCACTTTTTCCTTCCATTGCAGCACTTAGTAATTTTGGGTACCAACATGATTTTGCAATTTTATTCCTCTCTTCCTTGCAATAATGCTCCAGATCTGTCAAATTGAGAGGTTCTCGTGTATACAGTCCGCTTCAAGTCATTCCACAGGTTTTTAATTTAGAATTAAATCTACAGGTGTCTAACTGAGGTCTGAACACTTTGCACCAAAAAAATAGCTTGGTAACTGAAGCTATCCATCTCTCTCTCTATTGATAAGAGCTCTGGTCCCAGCTAAAACACAGCCCCATAGCATGGTACTGCCACCACCATGCCTCACTGCAGATGGTATTATTTGTATGATTAGGTGATTTTTTCCTTCCCCACTTTCTCTTTTTTAATGGCCCAATTATGCCCCAAAAGTTCTACCTTGGTCTCTTTAGACCAGAACACATCTTGCCACATCTGACCAGTACTTGCAAGATTTTCCTGCAGCTCCTTTAATGTTGCTGGAGGTCTCTTTGCAGCCTCAGTGAAGTTTTTGTCTTCTCATTTTGGAGGGTTGTCACTGTGGTATCTCATTTACTCCACTTGTTAAAGACAACCTTCAGGGTATTCCACAGCACAACTAATGTTTTGGAAATTCTCTTGTTACCCATCTCCTGTTCAAATGATGTCCTGGCTATGGCTTCAGCATGTTGGATGAAACCATGACTGATCCTTATGGATGAAACCGTGACGGATCCTTATGTGGGGTTAATCAGAATCACGTCACTGATGATGGGTGCATGATAATTACTTCTGAAAATAGGTTTGTACGTACTTGGTTCGTTCGGAGTAGTCACATTACTCAAAAAGCATTGTGCACACTTTTGCAGCAACCAGATTATTGTAACTTTTCCCCCCCTAAAAAGGTGAACACATTAAAAGGTGAAAATGATAAGACATGACAAACAAGAGGCTGTCGACTTTTGGCATCCACGGCAGTAAAAACAGGGTTTGAGTAATGATATGGAATCGGCCATAAAACTCACTCGCTCTCCTTTAGGCGCTCGTGCAGGGAGCGGTGCTGGAGCAGTGGACGGTCCTGCTTGTTTTGATGTTTGCAGATATTCAAGCAGTTCAGCATTGAGGTGATAGATGTCACCGAAGTCAATCTAGTGGACATAGAACCACCAAATGAAGACCATGAGCACTTTCCAAAACATGCACACATGACAAACAGCAGCGGCTTAAGCTAACGGCCAACCTCTTTTCCTTTGGTCACTTCTTTCTCGTTCCACTCCACATGTACAGTCGACTTGGTGGCATTGACAGTTTTCACTGTAGCACTGTGAACTCTCCCTGCACACAAACACAATTTCACAACACTCACACCTTTACTAATGACTCAGCCATCAAAAACCTCAGAAACATGAATAACAAGCAGTATTAACTAAATCACACCGAGTAACTACACCTAACTTTAACTAATAACCATCACTAATACACACACATATACATAAATATATACACACACACACACATCAGTTGAAGAGTTAACTATAAACACTCCATCAGTCCGGGTTAGTTACCCTGGTAACTAGGTGAAAATGTTAACCTTAAACTCTTTTTTTTTATTCGCTAGCTTAGCCGCTAACGTTCTATTTTATTTCATAGCCTTTACCGTCACTCCGGCTAATTTTGACAGCGAGTCCAACGAGAAGCGTCGCAGTTGCTGGGTCCATTTTAGCTCACTTAATACAAGCAGAAGAGTTTAAAATAAAAAATAATAATAAAAATAAAAAAGCCACACAACTCGTCAGGCAGCGCTATACAACAAACACACACTCCCATACAGAGGGGGTAAAAATCTCAACCGCCGAGCTTTCAAAATACGTCAGCGGAAGTTGTTCACCGAACCGGAAGTACGAAGGAGAACGGTCCTGCTGCACCTAATTTAAATTTAGTGTAGCCAATAGAGGAGCTCTGGATCAGGGGGAAATGTGGGATCAGGGTGTGTATGGAGTCATGTTATCAAGTGGAGTTTTAATAAACATCGATGTTTCAGCAAATCTTTAGATGTTGCAAAGAATCCCATCATTAAAGAGCAAAATAATAATAAAAAATCATAATATTGTGTAATGTGGCAAAGTATAGACTAGACTGGAGTAGACTGGATGTTTCATCATCTGGGATTGTGCTTTTATAATTTTCCTTCACTCCTAGGAAAGAACTCAATGAAAACTCAATCAGTCTGAATATTATTCATTCATTCATTTATTTATTTAATTTATTTGTAAATCATTGTATGCTTTTGTTAGATTTTATTGTGGCTGTTTCTTTTCATTTTGCATTTTCTATACTCCATTTTAAAAAATATATCAGTTGATAAATGCAATAGTAAGAAGCATGCCATTTAGACATGTCATGGATAAGCATGCCAAGTGTGCAAAAGCAGGTAGTCATAGCTGTATATCCAAAAATAATGTGTTTATCCGTCCTTAACAGTCTTATCCCCTGGTCAGCCGTGTTCTGGTGCTAGTAGCCCAGTAGAGTGCAGCATACCGGCCTGGTATTTTCATAAGATAGGAAAACGTAATCACTGCATGGTTACAAAATTTATGTTAATTATATAACTACACTTATTATATTTCATTAAGTTCAGTTGACTCTGGCTTTTGCAGCTTTACAGAAATCTGCATGGAGATTTGAAACCACAATGATTAAATCCGCAGTTTCTTCCTGTACAGGATGTTTGGAAAGACTTGTAAAGAGACCTTAGCTCACTCCTCCATGCAGAACAGGTTAACCACAAACTAAGGTTTTTATTCCTACTTCATCCCAAAGCTTTCCCCCAGAGACTAAGATGATTGTTGAAAAATGATGAGTGTTGATTTATTTATTTAATTTGAGTCATTTCTTGTTTTTTTTTTTTTGGCTCGACATCTGGTTGAAAACTCTTTCTATGGCTAAATTTAACCCCCGGCTGAGGTTTTGTGATTAAATCCTGGCATTTAGTGGAACTTACGTGCCGTCTGTCTTTACAAGAGCCCTTGGAACACTATTGTTCATAGTTTAGTAATTTGAGACAGCAAGGTTTGGGTTAATTGGGTCTTAAATACAAATAAATAAGTGCAGGAAGGAAGAATGATGGGGATGAATGGATGCATAAATGGATGTATGATACATTTTAGATTCAGTTTATTTGTGTAGCGCTTTAAACAATGGACATTGTCTCAAAGCAGCTTTACAGAAGTATAGAAACATAGAAAAAATTATAAAGTTTAAAGTAAAGTTACTATTTATACCTAAAATTTATGCCTAATGAGAAGCCCAAGGCGACAGTGGCAAGGAAAAACTCCCTGAGATGATATAAGGAAGGAACGTTGAAAGGATCCAGGCTCAGAAGGGAACCTCATCCTCATTTGGGTGACACTAAACAGTAAATTATGTAACTGTTGATTATGTCCTTTCTACAACAGCAACCAAGAGCTCTTGAGGTCCATTATAGCACTAATTCCTTCCTGCCGAAAGCTGACAGATGACACGGCAGTTCAGAGACAGCGTGATAGTCTCCAAGTGCTTCTATACACTGCAGTCTCCTGGGTCACAGGCTGTCCACGCAGATCTATAGACAGCAGTAGTGAGCACCACCAAGCGACAAGACTCCAACCAGGGGTAGAGCATCAGAATGGATCATACAGGTCCGGAATGAAGAAGTATTAGTTCAGTATTAGAGATTGATGCTGATGTTTAACCTCTAAACTCCTCTGTTATGGCGCTACAGTAAAAAATAAATAAATACTTAGAACAGTGACGTTTTTACTGTGATTAAATAAAGGAAAACCTTAAGCTGTACCACGTTTTTAGAAAAGATCAGATTTTTTAAAACCCAGATTTGTTGTTACAATTATTATACCACTAGAGTGTGAATTTCTAAACTATCCAAATCTGTCCCAAGCCACAAGTAGTGTTGCACTGGGTCCCAAAACCATGCCAGTAGGTAGACTTTAAATTGGCTTTAGGTGTGAATGTGTGTGTGAAGTGCCCTGAGATGGACTGGTGTCCCATCTAGTCTGTCTAGTTTGTATTCCAGCATCACATGCATTGTTCCTAGGATTGACTCCAGATCCACAATGACCATGACTAAGATAAAGCAGCTAAAGATGGATGTATCTTTAGAACTAAAAATAATGTCTTTCGTTATGGGTTGCGTTCATCAGTTCATCATTTAACCAAAGATGGATCATGTTTCTGTTAGGACTACTGAAACTCCAATTCCCAACATGCCCTATGGCCTACAAATATGGCTGCACTGGACTCCAATTCCCACAGTGCACAATCACTTCCTCGTTTCTGGTCGCTGGACATCTGATCAAACACACCTGTGCTCAATTACAAGCACAGCCACCCACACATTAGGGTATTTAAGTCCTCTCACTCCACACATTCATTGTGTTGCATATACTCAGTTTACCTTGTGTCCTGACTACACGAAGCCTTTGATTATGCGTTTATGAGTTGCCAAGTTTCTGCTCACAGTTTTCTGTGTTTTGCTTAACCATGTTTACACGGTTTGCTGAATACATGACCTGTGCTTTTTCAATAAGTGTCAGTGTTTTGTTTGTTACTTTCATAATAAATGACACTACCTAGATTTGCATCTATCTGAACTTTCATCTCATGACAGTTTCATACATCCATTATATCCTGGTTATAATGGATCTGGAATGCCTTGAAAATGATATCAAATATACAAATATGTATATAATTTGATTATATGCTTATTTTGTAGTACATCATATGTGTACATGCATCATAAATACACTATGTGGAATATATTAGTCATAATAATAATTTTATAGCCTAATGGAAAAAAGAGAGAGAATAAAACAGTCATGGCATGTCATTTCCCTCTACATCCTGGCTATTTGGGTCAGTTTCAGTTTACTCTGTGTATATTCAGTACAAATAGTTATATATGTACAGAATATTTTAAGAGGTGGGGCTTGTAATAAAGTGTGATGCAGAGTTATATATAACAATGTACTTATTGTGAGGAATGGTGGTGTGGTTTTGATGTGACTGCATGGTGAGAGAACTTTGTTGCACATCTGAACATTGTCTCTCATGTATTTGTGTAATTCTTCTCTCTCCCTATTGCTCTGGCAGTTGTGAGTGTGTGTGTGTGAGAGAGAGAGAGACTGCTGGGATGGACTGTGAAGTTTCTACTGTAATAACAACAAATGTGCTGATACAAGGCACAGATGGCCTTTTTAATTTTTTACGTGTGCTTTTGTTTTTTTTTTAGAGGTGTGTTACACATCATGGTGAGAGGCTGTAGTTCTCTTGTGTATTATTCAGTCATCACTTCAGTGTTTTGTATGTAGTTCAAACTGAAAATGCAAATGTATGCAATGGTATTACTGTTTAAAATGGTGTTAGCAGGATCATAACTTAGATAAACCCAACTTCATGTATAAAAGCAGCACGTAAACATCCAAAAATGCATTGTAAGCCTTCTTCTTACCAAAGAACAAAAAGTGTCACAAGATAGCTACATGTTCAGAAGCTTCAGAAACGCAACAGAAACGAAATAGATGATAGGATGTTTTCTAAAGACGTAGCTCCACAAACGGCCACTATGTGGTAGTCTAACACTACCCACACGCAAACAAAACAAGTCTATGTCCATTTTCTAGAGAATATTAAGAGTTGCTGATAGACTAAAACATTAAAAGCACTCACAGGTAAAGTGAACAGCAGAAAAAGGGTCAAGCTGAGCTACTTTGACAAGGTCAAATTGTAATAGATAGATGGTTGAGGTCAGAACATCTTTAAAAGGGAAAGTTCCAGAAACAGAAGAATGTGGCCTGATCTAAGGATTGATTGATTGATTGATTTATTTATTTATTTAGGCTAGCCAGGGGTCTCACTTTCCTCAGGAAGAGACAGCACCAGTATACACGATATGAAGAAGGAAAGGTGGCAGAGGCAGTTTGATGCTCTAGGAAACCTTGGGTTCTGGCATTTATGGGGATGTTACTTTGACATCTACCTAAACATTGTTGCAGATCAAGTACACCCCTTCATGGTAATGGTATTATCTAATGTTAATGGCCTTTATAATGGTAATGGTCCCTGCAACACTGCAGAAATAGTTCAGGAATAATTTGAGGAATATGACAAAGGCATTGACTTGGCCTTCAAATTCCCCAAATCTCAATCTGATCGATTGTGGGATGTGAAACAAGTCTGATCCATGGAGGCCCCTCCTCACAAACCTACAGGATTTGCTGCACAAGTATCGATGTTAGATTTCCACAGCACACCTTCAGAGATCTTGTGAAGTCTGTGCCTTCAGGTCAGAGCTGTTTTGGCAGCACAAGGGGAACCTACACAATAGTTAGGAGTTGGTTTTAATGTTATTACTGATATATACTTTATACACACTTTTTGTTTCTGTTAAATGTAATAAAATTTGATGCAGTTGATGCTTTCTCAGCACATGCTGCATGTTCAGCCTGCTTTATATTTCAAACAGTATATCAGCTTGGGGAACTTCCAAGGTTTGAAAGACTACAGACTGAAAAGCTTGAGTCAGATTTGATTTTTTCTTTGATCAGATGTGTGTGTGTGTGTGTGAATGGTTTAGTGGTTGTCTCTTAGTATATGTGTATACTGTATTATGATATTCTAAAACAGTTAGATGTAAAATATATAAAAATGGGTGGGAAACCCCTTGACATGAAAGTAAAAATCTGATAGAGAACCATGACTATCAAAAATGTTCTGCGCCGAGAAATTGAAGGAAGCTGCAGAAATGACATCTGGTTGCCGAGATGAGGAAACAGATGAATAGCTTTTCTCATTTGCGAGGAGGAGCTCTTTCTGAGAAAATACATCCCCTGATCCGATGTTCCCATATATTTTTTTTTCTTTTGAAAAGCAAATGCTGCATGTGAGAAAGTAAAAAGTTCATCTTGAGCGATTAATGTAACAGTATCTTCCTGTTTGGGGTCACAGCTCTGTGACTATTTGTCCTCAATCCACTTGTATTTGTGCAGGAGGAAAGTAGTGTTTGCGTGCCTGATCCCTGATTACAGTTTTCCTCCCCTACAGGGGCGTATACTGTATTATATACGATATATTATTGGTGGAATGGCTGCTGTGTTCTTGTGTAAATGTATCACATGAGCATTTCTTATATTTACAGTACACTCTGTCCTTTTTCCTCTTTTTAGTAACTAACTGAGATCCTTAACCCGTCTATAAATGAAACTAAGGGCATTCAACTAGAAAAGGTTTACCCCAAGACATTTTGTCATCTGGGGTCTCTCCTCTTTTAGGATGAAAATGATATTACTTTAAAATGCAAGTGTGTCTGATTATTATACCTCATCAACCCCTCTCCTCCCCTTTCTGACCAGAGTGTGCGTGCTATGTAGTATAATTACCCACCTCCTCTCTCTCTCTCTCTCTCTCTCTCTCTCCCACACATACACACATGGACACACAATGTCTCCTGGATTTGATTAGAGCTGCTCTCATGGTAGTAATGCTGTTGCTGTCACGGAAAATATCGTTCATAGACACTGCACTGTTATGTGTCTCTTTGAACAACTTTCTTGCTGTATTGACTGGTATACAAACATTCATACAATTAATACATAGACACTTTTCTTTACTTAATAGCAATATCTCTTTGTGTGTGTGTGTGTGTGTGTGTGTGTGTGTGAAACGTAGACACACTATGCTACTATTCTGCAGATGTTTTTTTTTATATTATATTCATATCGTATTTTTATAAAATATAGACTATTATTTTATTAGACTATAATGTATTACAGTACATTTATTCATCATTAAATGTTGACTGAAATATTACTTTGTTTGATATTTTCAGTTATAACATTGCGTCATACAGAGTCATGCATTGACATTTTGGCAGAATCAAAGTTTAATCCAAATTTTTACAGCGAAAATGTCGATCAAGCTTATACTTGCTAATGAGCAAAACATGTAGTTAAAGAATAAAGCTGCATGTGCTTTAGTGTCTGTTGGACTGGAATGTCATCGCAGAGCAGCCAACCCTTTGAGAGATGGGCACTAAGCGAAAGCCACCACAGTTTGTGCTCGCTGAAAAAGAAAATGTCGCTTGTACAGGCTCTGATCATGAACTGAAGACATACGAATACAAACTCTCCTTGACTGCTTGCATGAATCCAATGAGGTAATGCATCTTAATCTTGTGTTAGCTCCCTTTTGTGACTATGAAAGACCACATTTTTTTCTTTTTTCCCCCAGATCCTTTTTATTGACAAAGGTTGAAAAAGAGGGCTTGTGCTTTTTAAGTGGCCATGAAGCCCACAGAAGTGCTGGAAGAAAGACAGGAGAGGCACACAGAGACAGCCTGAATGTACGCCTGCTTTTAGAGCTTATGGGGATAAACTTGCCGCTGTCACTGCACAAGCTATAAAGGAAGTGGTCTCTTGTTGAAATGCAGCACATTAACTGGAAGAAACCCAGTTATAATGAATTCAGAAACCTAAAGGCATGCTAGAAAGAAAAAGATAGCGGCTGCTGAGACAGCCATTTAAAGTAGATTATTTTATATTCTTGCTTTTGAGCTGTTGTGAAGAGCAAACGTCCTTCTGCACTTACTGTCTCATTTACATGGTTTGAATGGAACATCATTAGTTACTTTGGATTGTACTTCTAAAGGGTCAGATATTACTAGATTAGCTGTCCTCTGATTCCAAAACAAATATAATGATCAATGATGTTTTAGATGCATTAAATATTTACCCCTATTCTGGCAGATTTATTACATGAAGGATTTTTTATTCCTTCCATTATCGGTGTTATTATTCTAAGTATTACTCTTCCCCTAAACTACTAAAAAGAAAAGAGTTATACAAAACTGAAGGTACAGATAGGGAACATATCAAAGGAAAAACCGACATGAAGTGTCTACATACCTTGGCACACATTCTACAAGGCGCTGGAACTGTACCAGAGAGATGAACACCATTCTTCTGAAAGGTATTGCTTCAATCAGGCATTTGATGATGGTGCACTGTGTAAGACCTCGCTTCCAAATCTCCCATTGAGTTCTTGAAATTCGGTGAGTGTGGAGGCCATAGCTTATGATTTAAATCTTTTTTCTTTGATACTAATCAAACCATGCAGCGAGCCTCGTGGATGGGGGCTTTGGATCTTGGAAGAGATCACTCTCACCAGGATTTAGAGGTGTTTTATTAGAGTAGAAAGTTGACATATAACTTTATATTGATTTGTAGTGAAGGTGACACAAACCATGCAGTGATGTAAATCCAAGCAGATGAAATACAACCTTTCAGATATTTAGATTTTCCTCCAGCATAATCTCTTAATCACATGTTCAGATGACACTGATGGATTTGATCTAAAATGGATCATAAGGTTTTGTGGAGCCCATGGCAACTCAAGTGCACACTGTCATTAAAGCAAAAAAAAATGACTAAAAATGACTACGAAGTCATCATATAATGACATCATATCATTTTTTATTGAAAATTGTTGCAAAATAGAAGCTTTTCACTAGGGTTCTCTGACTTTTGGACTCCACTATGTTATCTATCTGTCTATCTATCTATCTATCTATCTATCTATCTATCTATCTATCTATCTATCTATCTATCTATCTATCTATCTATCTATCTATCTATCTATCTATCAGTATATCTAGAGAAAGAGAGAGAGAGAGAAAGAGAGAGAGAGATTTTTAATTATTTGTGAGATATTGATATTCTGGCTATTGATTTTTGCTGCAAGAACCACCAACTCCTCAATGTCCTGTTTTTCTTTCTTGTACCTTTCACATAAACTTTTCAGGTCTGCTGGTGCATATCGTGTTGTATTCTATGCTATGTTAATGCAACACTGACTGTTTAAGCAGTTCATTGACTCTTATGAAAGATGACATACCCTGGTTTTAAATTCAATGCAGAGAAAATACTGTCCGAGTTCATAATCAGTAGGCAAAACCAAAAACCTGCTTAACCCATTAACTTCTTAACGACATGGCTTCTTAAACAGTTGTTTATATTAAATCATGCCATTTATTAGGTAAATATATCTAGGGTGCATAATGTAAGTTTGAAATTGGGCCTGCGATTTCTATTTATTCAATTTTATCATGTTCATGCATTTGTTTCCTTCTTTGTTTCTATTGTCCACCTACTCTAAGCTCCTAAGGCGACAAAAGCACACGGATCTTTCTGGAACAAAAGCACAGTGGGCTGCAACACGTCAATTGTCTTTTATTTCTTACCAGTTGCCTACTGATGCCAAAAGTAAAGCTTACAGCCACCAGCTAATTAAGTAGAATATAAAATATAGAATGTATTTTTAAGCAGTTTACTTTATTCTACAGTGCTCTTTAAGAATTAAGCTCCTTCAAGTAGTTCTGCTTTGGTGTGTCTGCTGGCCCAATTTAATGTGTGATCTATACATATAGATTTCTATTTGCCTTCCAAGACATTGTAAAGTAATTTCCTTCCTTTCTAAATGGAAATAATGTCAAGAGCACAATTACCTGCTGTGCATGAGATAGAATTAATTAATCCCTTCCAGGCTTTTTCTGGACAGGTATTGGGAACACTACTGTGTCTCTACTGTGTTCATTAGTTACTACTGGGAACTACGTTACTTAGAGTCAAATGACAAATTGTCAGAGAAACACAGGTGCTGATAACACACTGAAAAAAAACTGGGATATTATTATTTTAATTAAAATTGGGAATAAACAGAATTTTCAGAATTTACAAAAGGTCAGATTTTCTTCATATTTGAACTCTTTTATTGAAGCATGTGTTCAGACACTCTAATGGATTTGATCTAAAATGAATCATTAGCTTTTGCACAAACTTGGGGAGTCCATGCCAGCTCGAGTTCACAGTGCGCAAAAAAGGAAACGAACAAAAAAGCAAAAAAGGAAACGAACCACATGCTAAAAATAGTGAAATTCATGTCAATGTCATTTCAACGATTCCAGTTTTCACTTAAATTGTTGTCAGTAATATAATTTGTAATGATTTTCTCTAGTGATTTTGGACACCACTCTTTGTGCATTAATTCATACATATGGAGCCCTGAAGTTAAGTCTCATTTGCCTGTAGATTACTGCTGTTTGGATGAAATTAGGGCTATTAGTCATGATTAATGTCCTCCCTGATTCTCAGACCACCTGCTTGTGGTGGGAACGAAAGAACAAGAAAACACACACACAAACAAGTAAATGATTACTCTTAGGAAATTTTAAATGGATTCTTTGGGTGTCCCTTTGGGGAAATCCTTTAAGGTCCAATATAGAACAGTGTTCCTGTCCAAAAGGGTTCAGGTAGAATTATCCAACGTATCCTTAAAGGACCCTTAAAGTACCTTTTGAAGAGTACTCTTCAGGCTCTTCAGTACCTTATTTACTCTCCTATGCAACTGTAATCAACATCTTTCTACTCAGTTTGTAGTAGTAGTTATTACAACCACAATACCTTTCATCATCTCCTTGAGAAAATGAGTCCCTCACCCATATTGGAGTCATATTCTCATGAGAAAAAGAGGCCTTAAATCATCCATAATGTGACAGTAAGGATTACCATAAAGCCTGGAGGAGCCTTGCAGTCGCACAAAACACTACCTGCTAGGAGACAAAACATTCCTTGTCAGCCTATTAATAACATATTGCTGAGGAGAAGCGCTTTAGAGCAGGAAAGAGGATAGAATTACAACGTGCCTATAAATATCTATAAACCAACAAAAGAAAACAAAGGTTTTTTTTTTCCATTTTTTAATTTTATTTTTTATGGACACAGTAAGAAAAACAGATCTCCTTCGTTAACTGTAAATAAATGATGGTGTGTCTGGGATCAACTAATTTGACAGTTTATTTGTTGAATGAAAACATATGTTGAAAATGACTTGGTCAGAAACCCGCCTGGAAAAGCTCAGCTTCGGGAATCTGCTTAAAGACGAAACAACAGCTTTCCTCCATTGATCTTAAACCCCCAGAGTGTGCAGATGAGGATGCTGTATATCTGGCATCAGCTTGGCGCAGTAAGGGGCCTAACTCCGGTTCCTGCTGAACTGAGCCAGTGCATGCTTTACCAACTGTTATCAGCTCAGTAGGCACAGGAGGTTGAGCCCAGTCCTCCTCCTTTTTCTTGCCAATGAGTTATCAGAGTCAAAAAACCTTTGACAGCTTGTCCATATGGATAAGAATCCTGAATCCTCCTACTCACAATCCCAACATACATCACTCACATTGTACTGGATTTGTTGCTGTCTTGGATTTCCCTGTCAAGGTGAAAATATCCGTGGGCATATCATATGTGTGACGTTTCCATGTACCTTGTGCTCAAATGCTTGAAACCATCAAACGTGTTGCTTGATGTATACATCTGTGACAGCTGTTTTTATTATGGTCCCTTAGAAATGATTATGGTGAATAAAATGATTCTTAACTAAAAGTAGTGTTTGAAGAAAATACGTTGGCCTCCTTTCATGATTTTGTAAAGACTTGTCTACTCAATGCGTTATGATTATATATATATATATATATATATATATATATATATATATATATATATATATACAGATGTTCCTGTCAAAACATGTGTTGTGGGTGTGTGACTTGGTGCTTGATGTGGCTTTTTGTGTACCTCAGTTCCTTTTTTTTCTTTAAACAGAGACCTGGTTTTACACATGAAAGAGTTCAAGCTATACAATGTTTGAATAATCATTTTTTTCCCCGTGAGGACTTGTCTCAGCCTATATAGTCTCTCTATACTATTCATCATGTGCATGTTCCTATGGATAAGAACGTACTTAGTCAGATTACCCTGGCGAGAGATGAAAGCTGGCACCCAAAGCCTGTGTTTACAAACTGCCACAATGACAGAATGCTGATTCAGGATCAGTTCCTTTCCTATTTGTGTAAAAATGATCATTCAAATATGACAGGAAAAGCTTACCTTAGGTCAGTGGGCTTTACTCTTGCAGTCTGTTACACATAGTGCCTGGATTACTGGCTTCGAGAAATTCTGAGAGTTAGCCTCAGAGGAGCGGAACTTAGCCACTGTGAACACGGCCTTTTCCCGGATCTGTTCACAAAGCAAGCCAAGTCCTGCACCTCACGAAACATCACAGAGTGACGCTTAGCATATATAGCCCACCTTATCAGAGCCATTCATTCTTCTCCTGTGTTCATGTGCCTGTGCAAAGTCTTCTTTTTCAAGTTGTCCTTGTTTTTCTGCCTTCTACCACACCACAACCCAAAGATCACTGATGTTGGTCACTGGCACAGTCTGAATGGGGAGAGTGGCCATTTCAGCTTATTTCCACTTGTATACACATTATTACATTTTAACTATGATTGGAAGTGGTTCTTGGGATAATTCTTCCACAATGGAGGTCACTGGGGGAAAATATCATCCAATCAATCTATGGTAAATTGAGATGTTAAAAAAAGTGCATCAAAGTATTGCAGTAACTTTCTTTCTTTCTTTCTTTCTTTCTTTCTTTCTTTCTTTCTTTCTTTCTTTCTTTCTTTCTTTCTTTCTTTCTTTCTTTCTTTCTTTCTTTCTTTCTTTCTTTCTTTCTTTCTTTCTTTCTTTCTTTCTTTCTTTCTTTCTTTCCTTTTTACAAGACTAATTAAATATCCCATTCAACACCAGCACTGCAAAGTCTCTGTTTTTCTTTGCTTCATTCCTTCCCTTAGAATTCTACTAAATCTTTGTCTTAAAAATTCTAGACTGAATCAGAACCATATCCATGTGCCTAATGAACTCATTAACACATTTTTTTTTCTCAACATACACTTATGCATCAAAGTATGATGGTGATAATTCCAATTCTTTCCACATGTAGGTTTTAAAGACCACCTCAAGCACAGAAGCCACAGTCTTTTTTATACTGTGATCCCACATACGGCTGCATGGCACCAAAGTCCCGTATCCCGTTCCAATTCATAAAACCACAGCCATCAGTGGGAGTCTGAGTGTTTATGCTCTGAAATAAATGAAAGACGTTCAGTGCTATGAAGGTTGGAACCTACATTTACTGTATGTTCAAAAGTTTGAATTGATTTCACTGCTTTAGCCTTCCTTCGTTATTGTTTATTCTTCCTCAGGCTTCAAGGCAGACAGGGCATCTTTACAGCTTCTGAGATTTGCCTTGGGGGGATTACTGAGGTAAGGGTTAGCTATGTGAGATGCAGTGTAAACGTAAATACTGCAGAGGACATGTCCGAGGACATTTGTAGCCTTTACTTGTTGAAGCGAGTGGCCTGCAGCTGGTTGGAAATCCCTGGCAATGTGATTTTTTTGATTTAGACCCAAATCACTCTGCCAGGAATCCCTCCAGCTGCCCCAGTGAGGAGAGAGCGAGAGAGGCAAAAGGCTTGGCTGCAGTTGTTCACACTCTAGGCTTGGTCAGTCATCACCCATTAATTACACTCACACACAGACACACACAAAACCGTACTAATGCATATCATACAGTCTCATCTTTCACATTTTACTCATAGGACTCATTTGCCTACGCTCACCTGAGAAAACACATGCTCAATAGAGCCTTAGTGTCCTGTGTTTGCCTGACCTTCTGACAACTTGGGGAGGTGTATGTATGTGTGTCAGCATACTGAGTGTTCACTTCACCACCAAGTATTCTTTGTGTTGACAAGAGAGGTCCCTTCACATCAAATTATTAGCAGCTTTGGAAATGTTTGTCAATCATGTGAAAATAATTGTCACCGAACCTTACTTTGAGCTAAAGCACATGACTGAGAATGGACACAGCAATGGCTAAATAATAGATTCATAATTCAGTCAGATCGGTTGTAATATTTCATCTAATTATTTCAACATGGACTAGCTCACCGCAATAACGTGCATCATGTCTAAAGTTAGCCATGACCTTGTGCATGTGGAGATGTTTAGATGTAGTTGTCTCTCATTAGCGCGGCCATAGCCAGTGTGTAATTGCGTTATGGGCCATATTAAGAGCCCGGAGGACGCTCCATTCTGCAGCAAAAGCTAATGGCTGTTTTTTTTCTCCCTTTGAAATACACTAAAGTAAAGCACAGACATGTTCCTCTGTCTGGACCAAAGGGTTTCAATATTGCACCGTACACAAAAACATTGCAACAGCCTTACTTTCCCAAATGACACGTAACGTCTCTTTTCTTCAAAGTCCACTCCCAATAAGTAGCTCTCCAGATATTTTCTCCAGATGTTCTTTAACAAGATGGAACCAGCTCTGAAAAGGTGAGAAGAAACCTTTCATTCCATTTTAACATAAGTACAACATACTTCGCTGAGTATACAATAGAACACTTGGTGGCATTGCATGCAAATAATTGGATGTCGTCTCAATGTTACCGGCAAAATAGTTGAAAGCTGAATTAGATTACAGAGGCTGAAAGCATAGTGTTTGTCCACCTTTACTATACATACAAACATTCTTTTCTGCAGTCAGAAATTACTTGCATGTCAATACTAACTGCCTTGAAACTGCAAATACACAGTAGATCCTAAGAAGATATTGGGAAAGCTGAAAGTTCTCTTTCGGACATATGAATTAGCAATATATGTATATATATATCAAGTGTAAATTTTAAAATAATATTACGTTGGTGGATGCTAAATGAATTTGGCATGTATACTAACCATGCGTGCACAAGTAATATTATCCCTAATTGGCCAAAGCAAAATGAATGCTGACTATTACCTTTTCCCCTCTAGGCTAGGCAAAAGAGCAAATATGGCCTCTCAAAATATTTATCCCACCTCCGTGAAATAGTGTGAGCAGGAAATAAGGAAATAGAGTCCAGAATAAACAAGGCTCTCCATTTCAGTGCCACCTCTTCAAAAAGAAAGAGACAGACTGTCCATAAAACGCATTTAGACTTTTTAACCATCACATATTATTGGCTGGTAATGTCACATCGACAAAACTACTATATCAGTTTTCTGAGACTCACTCTTATCTTCCCTAATATTCTGCACATTCTGCTTATAGCACATTAAAACAATATGAGTATGAAAAAAAAAGTCAGTTTCATCCCAGCCACCAAAGTGTTCATAAAATTAATGGAAATTATGTCATTAAACGACATCTAAAAGATGTGAAATGTTCTAGCTGCCATTTTTATGTGAGTCACTAGCCACAAAGATGTTAACATTATCATTAAAAAGTGAGATTTAGTCTTAGTAATGCATTAGCAAAAAAGTCAGAGCATAAGTCAGATCTCTCCCACTTAATATGCCGGGAGGCTATCGGAAAAAAAAAAACCCACTGCCTATAGACTTGACTCAAACTTAATTTACGCACTTATCTTATCCAGTCACTACACGTAGAAAGATGTACCACTTAGGTCTGCCCAAATAAGTTAGAAAATAAAACGACCTATTATATAAAATCATCGTTAAAAAAACATCCAGGAGACTGTCTAGAAGAAAATTACAGGTCTGTTCACTGAAATCTCATCTGTATTTCACTGTAACACATTTCACTCATGGTAAAAGATTGTTTTTTTTAATATATATAAGCTCTGGAAAGTATAGAGTCTGTCATTACTATGAAGTCTTTGAATTTATATTAGGTGAATGAAACATAGCATTATCTGTTTAGACGTCGAAACCTTTATATTCGAACTAAAAGGAAATCGAAGGCAGAATAGCCTACATGTCCACCTGATTAGCACGTACATTTGTCAGTGCTAAATTTGGAAAGAAAAGATTTGTTTTTGTTTTGCTTTACATTTTGCTCTACTCTTTGCAGTGCTGTTTTAATGTAAAGAATTAATTATTTATTTCCATGACATAAAAATAAAGTGAAATCCCACACAGAGCAATTGTTTTTTTTTTTTTTAAACATTATACACATAAAATATGCAATATTCATTGTAAAAATATTTATTTATTTGGTTTGAAAGGATTATAATCTTAGACGATTTGCAGAAATAAATATTCTTAGCGATTTTCCCCCCTATTCTTTTTATTGATTTCTTTCCAACTCAGTGCAAAAAGGATAAATCATTGTGAAATCACATGCAACTTGAATCTTGACCTCTGCTTGCTACATTTTCCATTTACACAGAAGCATGAAATTAGCTGTAATGTAACGTCCAGAGAAGTGGAGGCCCTTTGCTTTTATTCACTTGACCTATGTGATCTATTCCACTGCACTAAGACGAAAATTGAGAACAACAATAGCTTCCCATGTATATATGTATATATACTCGTCCTAATACGACGGCATTGCAGGCTCAATATAGCGTGTTTAAGACCAGGGCACATGACTGGACAAGTTTCTTTTACATCATACTCTTGTCCTGGCATGGAGGAAGCACTTAAGTGGACAATGGCAGGCACTGCATGATTAGAAGCAGGTGTGCGTGTTCTCTAGTTCGATGGTGCAGACAACATTGAGTTTGTGTCTGGTAAAAAGATGGAAATGTGGAATGGTGGCTAAACAAAAAAGTCATGATGCAGACACGTAGTAATAATCAAAGTCTTGTTCCCCATAGCAGTGGGAACAAGAATCTGAAAGAAAAAACAAAAAACAAAACAAAAAAGCCCCCAGCAACCTAAAACTCACAAACACATGTTCTCACACAGACACAGAGGGCATGCTAGGACAGAAAGTTGACTCTAGACCATACTCCAATCATACATCTTGAGTTACAGACACAACACTCGTTACTGAAGTTTCTCCACTGTACATGTGCTTCCAGATCCACTGATAATGAGAGTATTCTGGAAATAATCAGGACATGACATCCGGTTTGTCCAGAGGGCTGCAGGGCTATATGCCAGGATTTTAAATGATCGTAGATATTGTGCTTTGCAGTTATATCTACTAATCTCCAGGCTCTAAGAAAAACATAGATAGAAATTTATTACTGTATTGACTATGTTATGATAATGGTGTACATTTTTACAGTTAACTGCTAAAGAACAAAAGTGCAATAGATTTATGAGTTGATTAAATAATTATAGAAACGACAGGTGTTCAGCCTGTTATCAGATTTTAATGTAAACAAAAACACATTTAGTGAAGGTCTCCATGTTCAAGGAAACACATTGGAACAGGTAATAACAGGAAATGTAATCATTTGCTCAAATTATTTAATGAAAAAAAAAAAAAATCTATCACCTGTTTTGTTTTTCCTTTGAAATGGCTGAAGAAAAAGACAATAATAGCACAAAGGCAGGTCTTTCAGTAAAGGTCTAACAGCCGTTTTGGCCGGCAGTTTAATCAGGAAGCAGAACAACTCTGAAAATTATTTACTGTGCAGCAGACATAAGGACTCTACCGCAGATAAGGTACAATAGGAGGAAACAGCAAGTACTGGGCTCTGACTAAATGCACTTTCGTTTCACATGATTAGAAACAGGTTCATGTAAAAAAATAATATTCTGAAAATAAAAATGTTGAAGGCAGCTGGATCCTACTATCAACGATCACGTGACTCGGCTCAGTGGGATTCTTTTAATAATACTGATGTATTGAATGAGACATCACACCCTTCTTCTCCTATAGTGCAAATTATTGAAATAAAAGTGATTTTATGTGTCAGGTTTATGTGGTGCGCATACCCTTGTGGAAGCTGAGACATAGTGGCCAAAGCCCTTTTTTCCCAACTGGACCCATGTGAGGAGAATTTGGGTGTTTTATTGGGCCTGGAAAATATAGTAAATCTACCTTGGACTTTACCTTGGGTCACACTTTCAGTTTGTTTGACGTAAATTATTACAGAAAAACTATTTTTTTTTTGTTTATGCATTTTATAATTGTAATTATGCATTTAGTGTTGTTTTTGGAGATATTTACATGCACTTTAACGCTGGAAACATTAGAGTGAGGTCTGAGAGTCAGCATTTCTCATTAAAGTGCCTGTAAAGTGAACTATTCAGTGTTCAGTATATAGAAGCTGTATTTCTCATGATCCGTTCACTTTCGGACAATATATTTTTATTTAGCATGTGCATATTTCTTCTTTTTCTTTTTGATTTATTTGATGCACAATCTACAAATCTAAATCAGATCATGATTTGTTCTAATGTGGGTATTCATGATGTCATCTCCCCTTCTTATTTAATTTAATTCGTCAGTAATGCGCAGTCATTTCCGCTTGTCCGCTCTCTCTCTCGTTCTCTCTCTCTCTCTCTCTCTCTCTCTCTCTCTCTGTCACACACACACACACAATTCAGCTACCAAATGCTATTTGTAGAAAAATTTCTCTGTAACAAAATCGTTCAAATTTCAATCACAAATTCAAATGAACAGTTTGTGAACTGAACAATTTTATTTTGCTTCTGTTTTTCACTTATTTTACATTTTTTGTTTGCTAAAAAATAATAGCACCCATGTGTTTTGAGTTGTATAAATGTAATATTTCATAGCATCTAAAAATAATTTTTAAAAAATTAGTTTTTGGCTATTAGACTAAATTAAGGTGTTTGCTTCTTTTTTTGCTTAAATGTTTTCTTATTTAAATTTCAACATGGCCTAAAACACTGTATTCAGTATGTCTAGGATATAAATATGTTGTACACTTCACTGTGTGCACAGAGATTGAATTAAACAGTGATACATATCAGATAACCTAATACAAAAAAAAAATTATTATAATAAATTCTAAATTTGTCAAAAAATATCTCAGATTTGACTAAGACCTCTGAAAATTTTCAATAAAGTTGAAGCCATGATTTTACGCAGGCCGTTAAAGAAACGCTTCACCACATCAGCGCTGCCTCTTAAACTTGTTAAAACCTCCGTATTACACTGTAGATTTATGGCATTGGTAGTTTTTGTACGTTTTAAACTAATTATAATTTGATATATTGAATTTAGCATGTTCATGAATAAAACTCTTTAGAAGTTTTATATATAGTGTATTGAGAAAAACTGTAGATTGTAATGGGCTCCTGGTTGATGTATGAGAGAGAATCCAGAGCTTCAGCCGCGGTGTTGTTCTAATCACGTCAGTGATGTCAGGTGGAAAAGATGGCTTACTTCCTCTCTCTTTGCCAGGACTTGGTGCAGAGCACAGAGCAGCACTGAACAGCCCATTCTCTAAACCTGACTCTGAATGAAATTAAGCTTGTTTATTTATTCTCCTTCTCCAGATTGGTTTATTTCAGGTGGTTTGTGTCAATGGCAGAAATACTCCCAACCTCAAAGTTGCTGAAAATGGGAGACAATTTTAGCGATGTTTGTTTCTTTGTTCATGTTCAGTCAGAACACTGCATTTGGCCTCAGGCTGCCAGTCCAACATGCAAATGCGTTCCTTGTCGTTTACCTTTGTTTGGCACTCGAAATCAAATTGCGTTCATTTTGTTTACTGCACTCATGCAAACCTACCAAATCAAGAGTGATTGTGCCACGTCCAATATTGTCTGTGTACCAGAGTCACGGCATGGGGGAGTGCTTCAGGGAAAGAAATATGTTTCTAATAAGTGTTTCATCACCTATACAATTTGGTTCCTTTTTTTCTTGCTATCAAAGCCAAGTTGGAGTCTGTTTCTCATGTAACTTAATGACTTATCTATGTTTTCCTGTCAAATTTGGGTTACAGTTTTAAGATCCCAATACAAATAATTGGCAGATTTCAGTAAACTCTCACCAGGGCTGGTGTAGATCTAGTACTTCATGAAACACCAATGGAAAAATACATTTTATCTCTAGCCGGCCTGTATCTTTTTATGGTGGTGGGAAATTGACAAAATTATTTGGATGACGTGGATAATAACGCTTTGAAGCGTGTGAGGTTTTTTACAACTCTACTCACATACTACAAGCAGCTCAGACTCATTGCTGTTTTTACGCTTATATTTAAGTAACTGTTTCAAGACCCTTCTTTTTTCAAACCATGTTTGAGCAGCTGGTCAAGTGCGGTCAATTTTCCATTCATTCTTTTTCATATATTTCAGCATTGTGTGTAAAACTGAGCCTGTGCATGTGTAGTATCTAATCGTTTGATGCGTTCATGTTGTTATGCAACGCTAGCAAATGTACGCGTTTAACACAGGTCTATCCCTTTTAAGTGACCGATCAACAAATTAAGATGCTTGAGTATTAGTAAAAAGTTAAGTTCTGTTACAACAACAGTTACCAAAAATGTTTGCTTTCTGAGCTCTTAAACCACAACTTGTTAATTAAAATACAGTGTACTAAATGTTACTACAAAAACATTCGTACATTTTCCCATTCAACACTTTCCTAGCTTAGATGCTCCAAAAGTGTATTAATAAATAATAACAAAGAAAAAAACTCGACTATTTTACTCACAACAGTGCTCTCTGAGGCTCCGAAGGAGCTTCACTGTGGTCCCAGCTGTCCTGAGAAGTTCCATATCCAGCCAGAGGAGCCTCAAGGCACGGAGCCTTGTACTTTTTACTCCACTGTGAGCGCGGGCCAGGCCCTAAGCGTTACTCTGCATCACGCTCCTCCTCTAGAACGACTCAGAAACTGAGAAGCATGCACACAAATCATTCAGAAGTTTGTCTTCGAAAAAACCACACCCATCCCAGTGCAGAGAGAGAGAGAGAGAGAGAGAGAGAGAGAGAGAGAAAGAGGAGGGGTTAGGGTGCCTTTTTCCTTAAATAACACCAGAGACAGAGGAGGAAGCATGTGTTTTCAGCCAGGCCTCAAAGTGCAGGCAGGAGGCTGAGTTTGGAAAAAAAAAAAAAGAAGCAAAATGGAGAATTATTCCGTTGGTCATTGCAGGATGTTTATTTAAATTAGAGAATCAACTCTGGGTAAAAAGGCGGTTGTAGGTGTGATGTGACCTTTCTGGAGGATACGCAGGCCTTAATCAAGCGTTGAAATAAGAAAAGCAATGATTTGTTTTGGATTTTGTGTATATATTTGCCAGGATGCGAGCTAAAGATGATTATTAGGTTGTACTCACCGCCTCCAGATCCTCTGTAAACATTTCAGGACTTATGTTTCTACGCAAAAAACCCTTTATGTTCGGTCCTCAGACCTGAGCTACAGGTCCTGTTAGAAATCAGAAGGCTGTGTTGTTCTTCTGGCCATATCATAATAATGAAGGTTTTATGGTAACTACATTAGGATTTTTTTCCACAGTATGTAGCCATGTAGCTTCTGTGGCAAAGTCCATGCATTTGTCTTAATGTCTAGGCATGAACCCATATTATCACCAATCACAATAATTCCATCTTAAATCACAGGTCGTTATCTGCTCAAAAGAGGGGCTATCATTGTAAACGAGAGAGCTCATATTTGAAGACTGGTTTCTGTTTACCGCATAACAGTTTGCGTTGCCGGGCAACTGGCCATTACATGATCAAATTAATCCACGCAGTCTTAATCACTCTGAAATTTGATACCGGATATCCACTACAAATTCGACTTGTCCTGGGTTCACTGATGGCTTTGCTCAGCTGATGCACTCATTATGTGATATCTGGTCCCCGATGCTGATCATATCCCAGTGCCTTTGTAGAAAGGCCTAGAACTATTAAATACATTTACATTTTAAATCTACAGAAGGTGCCTGGAGTGCAGATCAGCTCTATTCATACTATACTCAGACTCCAGGATGTGGCTCTCAGTAATAAGGCTGCCTTTTTTTACGGGCTGAGAGGATGTGACACTCTTAACAGCCCCTGTGAGGGCCATCTAACAAAGGAGGGGTCTACAGGCACTATAAAAGTGTTATTTAGTCTGGCCTGTTGCCCAGACGGCGAGTGAAAACAAAGTTCGCCCTCCCTATCAGACAGCCAGACACGCAGACCCATACAAAACACTTTCACCTGTGACTCCCTGAAAAGGAAATCCACCGTCAAGGAAGCGGGGCTGTGTGTGCGTGTGTGTGTGTGTGTGCGTGTGCGTGTATGTGTGTGTATGCAGTTTGCACATAGTTTTTGCGTGCAGTGTGTGTTTCCGTTTGGGTTCATGTGAGAAGGTCCGATGTGTCACTGAAGGAGTATATGTGCAAATGCTTTCAGTTTGCGTGCTGTATCCAGTCTCACACACACAGTGAGAGAAGAAGAGAGGAAGGACAAGGACAGACAAAGTGTTTGTGTGTGTCGTTGTTTATGTGCTTGTGTGCAGTCTGTATGTAACATGTGTTTCCATTTGCGTTTATTTGAAAGCCTGTGTGAACGAAAGAGACAGAGTGTGAAACTCTGTGTGTGTGTGTGTGTGTGTGTATGCGTGAGTCATGCCGTACGGGAGACCCCACCCTGCGTGGGAGGGCAGTTGAGCCTGTCGCTTGGCCTGTCCTGGGAAGAACTGCACACACAACAGCACTCTTTGTTCTAATGTCAGTTGATGGGCTATGATATGTTCTTTCCCTATATTCACCATCACAGCTATTTTACTTGCTGGACATAAAACGACCAACATAAAGTCGAAAAAGATTTCCACTGAGTGGCATAATTATAGCAGTCAAAATATAGTATGTGACTTGCATGCATAACCCAAACAAAAGAATGAAACCCTACCAAAAGCTTTATTATACTAGCTCAATCAATGCTATCTCATGCTATGTATTTTGTCAGAGTGACTCCATGACTGAAATGAATCTCTCTCTCTCTTTGCTTCTGGCTTTCGTAAGGCAATGCCAGTTTTAGTTGACCACTGAAGATGTGGTCAGTGACCTTCAACCCAAAACATGGGTCAGCGAAGCAAGACTGTCGCTCAAAATCGATCCTGGTCCCAATTATAGCACTGAATCTGATCTGGCATTGCTTTGACATTTGCTTTTGAAGTTGTGGAAAAAAAAAGAATACAAGCTGATGCTTGGTAACTTGACAATAGTGGTGGCAAAATCAAGCCCACGTGCTCACGTGCACCTCCTAATTTCCACTGAATGGGGGAATGTTAGCGTAGTTCTGCTGGAAGCTGCCAGGTTGGCCGTGTGCTCAGAATCACACATGCAGTTCACTTGATGTTCAGGCCAAGTAAAGCAGTCAGACTGTCTGCTTTTGTGCCATTAGAGATGAGCCAGAAAGAGTCTCTGTCAGTTTTTGGGCTAAAATGTTTGTGAGTTGTTTTCTCAGTCAAACACACACATACACACACACACATACACACACACACGTTTAGGATCATATTTAGGATCGCTTTCTCAGTCCAAAGGTGATGCTTAGCCTGGCAGATGGATCACAACAAGAAGGCATTGTGCGCAGAGTTCAGGAAGGTAGGAATGAGATCTGGAAGAACTTATGCGTCTGGTCTAAACTGGCTAACATTAGATTGACTCCATCTTAACCCTTCCAGGATTCTGTTCAGGCCAATATAACCCAATTGTTACTCGAAGTGGAGTGATGCTAAAAATGATTGTAATAACATAAAAACTATTGTACTTGGCACGTTTTCATTGTGAACATGAAAAATGATTTTTTAAAATTATATTTCAATTACTTAGACCAAGTTCTGGTCATTTACATCTGAAAGGAAAGAAAATGCTCTTTCAATATGAAACAGAATGGGTATTGTAGTCGCTGCCACATTGCCTTTGTCATTTATTTTTACTTCTGCTTGTAGACACGCACACCACATGCACTAGCCTGCTATAACGAATGTGTGTGTGTGTGTGTGTTTAAAATAAATATTACATTTCTATATATTTTTTATGTGATCACAATACGTTCGACAGGGTATTTACATTGAAATTTTTCAGTAGTTTATGTAATCTAAATAATCTAAAAAATATATATAATATATTTGTTCATATTTTAACTATAGTAAAAGGTACAACAAAGTTATATAAACTTATTTTTAGTTAAAATAATTTTCAATTGGTCCAAATGGTTTGAAATTTCCATGCAGACATTCTAAGTGAAATTAATACATTATTATTATTATTATTATTATTATTATTATTATTATTATTATTATTATTATTATTATTATTATTATTATTATTTAATTTGATTTATTTTATCTATTTATTTATTTATTTTAGTTGATCTCAGTGGATTCTTTTGTATCTTAGTGAAATTATGCATTTCTTCTTCTAGAAACACACAACATTAGTATTTAACATAGTCCAAACTCAACAAAACTGAAACAGAAATTTCCTAAAATTTCTTTGACCTTCAAACACCTTAAGATTGGAATATTAATTTTACTGTAGTTCATTTAATGAAAATTGCTCTTAGGTTCATTAAATTTGTTGCATTCTTACTGCCTATAAACAGTATAGATATTTCATTCAGAGATATCACTGTTCTAGAATATAGGAATATAAGAATATATGCTTGTACACACACATTTTGGATTTCTTTTGATAACACAGAAATAAATGTATTTCTAAAAAATATGAGTCATTTACAAACCATGTTGTGGCATGTTTTTTTTACAAATACATTTATTTATATGTAATCAAAAGAAGTCCGGATCAACAAGGGAGAGACAGCGTTCAGGTCTCGGGTTGTTGCTAATTCTTTCATACCGACACAGTAACATCCCCAAATTATCACCTGCAGTGTTCATGAGTCCAGCTGAACCCAAGTCATTGCTGCAAGAATGAACTGAGATTACAGATGGATTCAGATGCTAGTGAAAATCTATGTGCATCTTTAATATGGCTGCATATAAAAATCATTAAGAATAAAACTGACTTTTGTTAATGAAATGTATTTACATAACTGTCTAGATCCTGTATCTGAGATGTGGAAATGAAGAATGGAGAAACAGGTAAGAGGTTTTGCCTTTTCGAGACGTCTATAGTAAAGCTCTGTTGACTTTCCCTCCAGTAGAAAACTCCAGTGTTTACTTTCTGTCTTCTTCGCTTTGTGTTTATTTGCACTAATACTATTTCAGCCATGCATGTAATGCCTCTGTTCTTCTGTGGCTTTCTGGGAATTTCTTACTTCTATGAAGTTCATTACTCATATACCCTGGGTTCGTCATGCAGACTTTTCGTTTCAAACATTAATGCTTACACTTCAATTATCAGTCATTAGTAATTACGCTCTTAGACAACAGTATTGCCTTCGCCGGATAGTATTTTATTCATGCGCCTGCATATCTGACAGGTTCTGTCAATTTAATAGTCATTAGAGGACTAAGTGATGTGACGGCTTAGAACCACATCCTTCATGGAGATGTCTCTGTTAGTCTGCTTGGCAGTGACTGGTCACATGATGGAAAATGCAGGGGGAAAAAAGAGGAGTTGGATATTTGTTAGTAGACACAACTCTACCATCAGAGACCAGTAACAAGTCATTTGGCCTGGTCTATGCAAAATATAAATAAGGCAGTGCTTGAGTGCCAGAGTAAAAGTGGAGTCCAAGGATATAAAAACACTTGGGGTGTAATTATTCAGTTATTTAATGGTGCAATGGCATAAATAAAATATATTGGGATGAGTAAAGACATATAGAAAGCCAAATGTACAGCAACAGGCAATAATTCATATAATCAGTGTCACAGTGGCAGATTGTTCCAGTTTGTGCTGATCTGACCCCTGACCTTTGGCACTGTGAACCTCTCTGACTGTCTCTGCACGCAATGGCAACCAGCATATTGTAAATGATAATTACGGCTTCAGTGGAACGGGAATGTCTGGCTTGTTGTTCTGTGCATGACTCTGTGACTGTGTGTGTGTGTGTGTGTGTGTGTTTGTGTGTTTGAGAAAGAGAGAGAGAGGGAGAGGGAGAAAGAATCTCATCTTGTCATCAGTCTGCCAGACTAAACCACATTGTAAACTCTTCTAGCATCAGGGCTAAATGCACTCAACACCCTCACGTCTTTTAGCTATTTGTCACCAAAATATAGTTTTACAAAGCAATTTCACAGCATTAAAAAAACACTGCATAAAAAAAAGGAGTGAATAAGTCCGCTGTCCTTAACTTGCTAAATAAATTCACCACCCGTCATATCTTCTTTGGCATGTGTTCTTCATATCCATATTCTTCTATTTAATTACTTCACACACACACCCACTCACCCACACCCACACACACACACACACCCACACACACACACACACACACACACACACACCCACACACACACACACCCACACACACACACACACACACACACACACCCACACACACACACCCACCCACACACACACACACCCACCCACGCACCCACCCACCCACCCACACACACACACACACACACACACACACACACATGCTTACTGTTGTTGAGGCAATAGCATAAGGAGGATTTAATTAAGGCAATATTATTGTTCACCTGCAGTTTGTAAATTAAAGTCAGCCATGCAAATCTGCCTGTGTGTCATGCATAACAAAATGCAAAATACAATTACATCAGAACATCAGCAAAACCCAACACTCATAAATATCACTAAAGCCAGGTCTCATTACTTTTTCACACGATTGCCCGTTGAATGATTCTGATGAATGTTTAAAGCATGTGGGTTCTGGGAAATCTCCATTCATGGAACTCTGAAATATTTTGACAGGTCTCCCTTTTCTTCCATGCATTCCTGTGTGACAGAGCCTACCGGTGCCTTCAGATATAAGAAAATAAAAGCACATCTCTTCCACTTCACAGTACTGCCTCTATGTACTTCACTGTTGTGTCAAACTGACTAATGCAGGAAAAATCTAAATGCCAAATGAATTAATCATGCCGTAAAAAAACAGCAAAAAAAGAGAGAAAAGGTTTAGTAAAAAGGTATTCATACTTACTATCAACTCATACCAATGCATTCATTTTTATTCAGCATTTACATAAATATAACAGTAATTCATACAATAAAGCTATGTAAAAAATTTATAGATTTAATGTAAATTAATTTTTAATGGTAGAGTTTAAAGTGTCTGTTTTCTCAAATTCATTAATTTATTATTTATTCATTATTTATTGTTTATTATTATTATTATTATTATTATTATTATTATTATTATTATTAATCTTATAAGTCATTAAAACAGGTGATTTTCTTCACTATATTGAATTATTAATTGAATTTAAAACAAATCTACGAATCTGCTTGATAATTAAATGTTTATTCAATATTGTTTTTTTTTTAGATCTATGATTGTAGATGATTTTATAGTATTTTTGACGAACACCTCCACTTGCAAACCGTGAAACTTTCCTACAAAATACTTTGACCCACTTCAGGCACCTTAATATTTTTGTTAATGCAAATTGTTCCATTAAATAAAAATGCTCCTGCTAAGTTTTTTTAGTCAATGCAGAGACTGGATATTTTATTAAGAGCTAGCAGTGTCCAACATTTTCAGCTAATCATTTTAAAGCAAATCATGCTCAGCTTCTATTCGGCGACTTAACCACATTTTCACTTAGAAAATCCCTTTTCTTGCAGAATAGCTGTCTCTTTTTTTTGTCAGTGCATGATGACAAACTTTATTTTCTATCTAAACCATGTTTTTCTATTGTCCTAAATAATGTCTGTGTTCTGATTAGGGTTTTTTGATGAGACTTGCATTATGTGATATGATTAGCAATACTGATATTGTACAGCTGTACAATTCTACATGCCATGATATTTTTTCTCGTATCATTCTAACCGTAATTCTTCTGATGGGAAAATAATTTGTGGAGTTCTTCTCAGCTCCTGAGCCAGTAAGGACTTGTCATGCAGCTGCAGGATTAGAGAGATAATAAACTCTTTTTTTTAATGATAATGACTTTTCTATTTGCACAAATGAGCAGGTTTACAAAACTGAAGCACACAGATGCGCCACGGAGCACTTGATTTAGATGTTGCCTTTTTATCCAACATGATCTCTCTTTTTCAACATCTCTTTATTGTTTGTAATTATGAAATAATGTGATAAAATTAGTCCTTTTAAAGTACATGTCCTTTTTTAACAGATAAACCAATATTGAGCAGTCATTCATGTCAAGAGTTTAGAGAAATGGTTTGAGCTTAATAAGGCAGGCATACAATGTGACGTTAGAAAGTTATGCCAACTTGCATTAACATGCTCTGTGTGTTGCTGGATTTGTACCTGTAAGACTGGTTGTGGTTTATTCTAACTCACTGAATCAGATTTTTTATAATTAACAATCTTTCACTATTTTATGTTATTTGCATAGCTGGTCTGTTCAGCTTTGACATTCATGTTGGCTAGTCATTCCTGTTGTCAATCCTGTTCTTTCTTTTTTTTTTGTACCCTGCTGCTGCAGGTAGAGTATTTTGCTCGACTGTATGTGAATGAGATAGCATGTAACTTGACGTGACTTGAATTGCCTCGTCTTGTGCCCCATGTCCTTAAAAAGAATTTTCTCTGGGTCATTTTGTGATTCTACTGCATGCAATCTGAGTGGCATATCGTGAGCCATGTGTTTCTGGCTCTCAGTCAGCAGCTGGGTCTTATTTCCTCTTTTTCTCTTCGTCGTTGAGCGGAGAGAAAAAAGCGTCAGGGAGGCTTGCAGCATGAGTCACCCATTGCCTTGGGGCACATCGTTCGGCGACTCGGCCAAACTGTAAGGCCGGCTATTGTGTTGTAGGTCTTTCCTTACACAAGACGAAAGAGCTGGCTCTGAGATTGAGCCTTTGTTGCTTTCCCACACAAGGAAGAGCACTTCACTCACTTTCTCTCTCTCTCTCTCTCTCTCTCTCTTTCTCTCTCTCTCTCTGTCTCTGTCTCTGACCAGATGGTGGGTGGTGAGCGTAACTCCTACTGTCAGTCTTCACCTCAGATGGCCTCACAGACGCTGGCCTTAATTTTATACAGAGTACAGACACTGGCTTCAGTTGCGGGAATGAGCACAGGGTGGATAGTATTCGTCTAACTGTCTGTATCATTTATTTTACTGTATGTATTATGGCAAGCCCTGCAGGGAGTACATTAAAATAAAAACAAACAGTTTTGGAGTACAATGTGAGACATCCCAAAGAAGAAAAAAAATAAATAAAAAATAAATAAATAAATAAGAAGGATATTTATAGTTTTAAATCAAATTCGCTAAAACTCACGTCATTGTTATTGCATTGTTTTTAAAAGGGAGTCTTTATAACTCATGGGAGAGGTCGGGTATAGTCTGCACTCAAGTTCATCAATCTACTCGTTTTTGCATTTACACCAACTGGATTCAGTTGATCAAACATGATGGTTTCAACATATTACAACATACATGCAGAATGTTCTCATTTGTAATGTGGTGGCGTAAATGTGGCACAAAATGAAACAAAGAAAGCCTTTTGTTATTATTAATAATACAATTTTTACAAGGGGATTTATGAGGCATAGTGTCTGTGTTAGTGTCACTGTTAAAAATGTTATTCTGCCTTTATTTATTTCTGGCTTCTGAAAGAATCAACCCTTTAAATTACAACATACTATAGTCATCAATAACAAGTGAGCATCTTATTAATATTTTATGAACAGGCGCTTTAAAAAAAGCAACGCTTAACTTCTTTCACTTTTGTTATTTCATTTCTTTCACTTTTGTTATTTCATTTCTTTCACTTTTGCCAGAGTCTGCATCTCCCCTTAAGTAAGGAACCTATATAGACTATACTCAATTCCTTTTGATTGAACCATAGAAAAAACTTTTGTCAATATGTCAAATGTGAGATATGCGGTAACACAACTTGCAGTTACACAATGCATGAAAAGTAATACAAGAAAATTTGTTCCACCCTTAAATTCTACAAAATGTCCATGACTGGTGGCTCTGTAAACAGTCATACGCCATACAGGGTTTGTTTCCGCTTCTAAATCCACCATGACTTTGATCACTAAGAAGCGATTACTGCCACTGAAGTGGATTCATTAGAGACATCTTTAATAAAAAACGTTACCAAATAATGGCTTTTCAGCAAACACACAAAAATGTAATTTGACCAGTGAAACAGACAAAAGTGGAATCAATTCTCTCCGATGTGTAAATGCTACATGAATTAAAATGATAAAGGTTGAATATGGACCGCAGCATGACCTGAATCAACTCTTGTGAATCAAGGAATCAAAAGAATTATTTACAATGAAGATACAAATAAGAAGTTAGTTCAGAAAAGAAAAAGTTATAAGCTGGAAAGCAGATAAATCACAACTAGGATCTAATGCAAATATAAAACATATCAACATGAACACAATCCTGTGGCTGCAAACATAAATCAGAATGAGAAATATGAAAACAAAAATGAAGTCGATCTTACACCAGAACAGGAATGACTGGATGCAGTGGTGTATATGCGGAACGTGATCGAATCTGAACTAATGACTAATTTCACAGATCTGTTTTTCTGGATGGATCAAATCCCACTGCAGTATTTTCTCGGAATAAAACGTCACACTTTTATGTTGCTTTCCTCAATCATTGATCCTGACTCAAGTCAGAGAATTCCCATGAATCAACATGGCTGCATGGAGAACGGCGTTTCATCTCGTCTGTTAGCTGTTATCGTTGCTTCACACATGAAAAAAAGATCGAGGTTAAAGATTACTGTGTGTGCGCTTAAATGTGTAAAGATTTTTTTTTACACCCCACACCACAGGATAATCTTGGAAGATAAATATTTAAGAAGAAAATTGAGGGACATTTTGCAATTGGCCTTAAAATCGTCCTGATTATCCTCTAGTGTGCCTCAGACTGGGCGAGAACAGACTAGCCGAAGTAATCTAGGCTGTGATTAGCATGAAACAACATGGGCTAGACGAAAACAAGAACTAGACATGAACAGAATCTAGGTGTGCTAAAAGAAAAGCATCCGAACAGGGCAATGCTAGAACACTGGGAATGCTGAAAGCACGTGAGCACGAGTAGGTGGAAGGCTTCCTCACCAGCGCCCCTGCAAATGCTTTATTTAAATGGTTACTGATTGCTGTGTTGATGGCATGCAGGTGTTAATGATTAGTAAGAGGCAGAGCATCAGGTGCTGGGATGGATCCATGAAAATGTCCTTGAAAAGCGAGGTGAAGAAATCGGATGGAATAATTGTGCAGGGAGCGAGCGACTGACACCTGTGGAAATGATCTGGAGTTTCTAGCTGGATGTATTGATAATGATGTCTGCTTCTTCATCACAGTTGTCTCACTTTCTGTCAATTTTTTTAGACAATAAAAGAATTTCTGTATGAATCTTAATGTAGTTGTTTCATTGTAGACAAACAATGAAATGAAACCAATAAATGATCCTGTTCAGGACAGTCAATTTAAAGGATAAGCAATACATGTTTACTTTAATGTTACGCATTTTCATATAGAGACACTGATTTAAAGTGTAACACTTCATTTAATTTGATCTTTTCAGTAGTGGTGTTAGGTTAAAGCGACTCAAACTATTCTCATTTTAATGATATATTCGATATGTTACATAAAACATCTCAACTTAAAAAGTTCATTCCTAACAGCACATGGTCGTGACCAACTCTGAGTAAACACTGGCTAGCAGAATAAAAGTCCACATACAGCCAAAGGTGAGTGTAAATAACAGCCCTAACTAAGTACATTGTTCTTGACAATCAGTCGTTGACAGTGAGGGATGCTCTGAAAAAAATGAAGACAATGAAACCGTGTTTTTTAGCTGTACAGAAGCGCTTCATCAAAATGGAACAAAAGGTGCTCTTCGTCCGTGCAACCTCGCTTGATCCACAGTAAATAATATAGCTGGCTAAATCACTTCACAATAAATCAGCTGGCTAACAATTACAAAGAAGCCTGCTAGCCTACTAGCCTGAGTGCATGAACACACATGTGAACAGTACATAGTCACTATTTAAATATAAACACAGCAAACTAATATGTTCCATGTCACGTAGTAGTTAGTAGGCCAGGGGTTCTCAAATATTTTAGAGCCGGGTTTAAAAAATGGAAAATGACATATAAAGACCGACATTTTAAACTAGCGCTTGTTGTTTTTTTTCTTCTAGAGTGTACTCTTCCTGCTGTATTTCTTCCCAACAGTTTTAACAGCTTCTGCCAAATGGTGTAAATATTTATATGAATGTAAAATCATTTCTATGGTCTGACTCAGTGAGGATTGGTTTCACAAACATAATTCAAATGCGTACAATATTTTCACTTTTGATGAGAATGAGATTGTGTTTCTTCCTGAACCTTGCAACAGAACACATTATATTTAAACTGAGATTACTTGAAGGTCTGCTTGTTTTCAGGGTTTGGATTAAACACATTCAGTTCAAGAGACCATTTAAATGGGCTACCGACTATATGATTTCACTAATAAATATAATAACTTTGATACGGTTGGATGTAATTTACAGTACTGCAAATTTGTAGGAATTTTAAAATGAATTCATCCTTGGGTTTCCAAGGTTATCTCTTGTTTGTTAGCTGGACTGAACTGACAATCTGTGTTTGTATTTTCCCCACATACTGTCCTTATTTTGTATTTTCCCCTCACACTGTCCTTATTTTGTATTTTCCCCTCACACTGTCCTTATTTTGTATTTTCCCCTCACACTGTCCTTATTTATGTGTCCTACTTTATGTAACTAACAGGTTGTTGCTATCAGATTCCCTGCTATTTTAAATGACTAACCATGACTGAAAAAATCAAGCACTTGATCAGCAGCTTATACAAAAAAGACTCCTGTCAGGAGCTCGGTTAATGTCCTCAATGACCTGTTAATTTGTCATTTAAGCAGCAGTGCAACTGAAGGAAATACATTTAGCTAAAGACATTTTGTTGTCATATGGTTGTACCACATACTTCCCTCGCTTCCATATGGCAGGATACTTGCTATCAGTAGCTAAAGAATCAGTCATGGTATTAATTGTGGATTTGAGTGGGTCCCGATGTTTAGGGAAGTGGCTGTCTGTAACATATGGCAGCCAGACGGAGTTGGAAGTTATTTTATTCAGGCATTGCCAAAAATCATGGTCCACAGCAGAGGTCAGATCACAAACAGATCACATGCAAGCCTAGCACAAAAGCAGAAAATACCATGGAACACAAAAGAAATCAGAAAAGGCAAAGAAAAAAGGAGTAGCTTAACCATCAGACAAAGGCCGCAGTTATTTCTGAAGTGATCACGATTGTCTTATTTCTGCTGAAAACCAAGCTCTCCAAAGTGTGTGCCTTTAACATAGGGGTTTGGAATAAACTCCAGTGTCATTTTACAAAACCCAGTTTATTGTGTTTTACAGTCACACAGACACAGTTAAAAAGTAGCTGACATTGTTAGCAGAATTTATTTCCCAGTAACAGTTCACTGCTTCATTTTATAGGCTAAGTAGACTAATTAGAAAAATGCAAACAACTGCAAATACACAGACTATTTTCTACGAGGTTGTGAAACATGACATAGAGAGCTTGAACATGAATGAATATGAATGAACATGAACAGGAATGAATTAAATCTTAACTAAGGAGTGGTCAGAGGAAAGTGTCCAAACTTGTCTCAGCTGACAAAAAGTCTACACTAACTCAAATCACCACTTTTTACAACCGTGGTGAGCAGAAAAGCATCTCATAACACACAGCAGACTGCTGCTGGTGATGGTGTTGGTGGTGTAATGGTGATGGAAACAAGATCTTGGGCCCCTTACTATGAATCAAGCATTGTTTGCTTGCCAAAGAATACCTAAGCATTGTTGCTGACCACAAAAACCCCTTTATGGCCAGAATTTACCCATCCTATAATAGTTACATCCAACATCACATAATGCGCCATACCACAAAACTCAATTAGTCTTAATGGTTACATGAACATGACAGGGAGTTTACTTCAGTGTACTTCAGAGGCCTCCTCAGGCACAAGATCTGAATCCATTAGAGAAACATTTAGATGAAGTAGAACACGAGATTTGCAACCTGAGAGTGCAGCGGAAAATTCTGCAGCAGTGGACATGGACCTTGTGGACCTTGTGGAGTCCATGCCTCGAAGAAGGAAGACCTCTGAGAGCCTTTAGGCAGTATTAATATAGTGTATTTAATATAGTATATTTTACTGTTGGAACTATTTAAATGCACTCTGATTAACTAAGGACTGACATTTTGCAGAACAGCATGATTTGCCTCTGCAGCCATCATTTGTCTCTAGATTTGTGATTTATTAATGCAAATGTACAATATAACAGTTAACCTCTGAGTGGTTGGGAGGTCTGGCTCAAATAATGGTGCTGGATGTTTATTTATTATCCTGCTGTGTTGTCAGGGTAGTGATGAATGAACCATATACACGAGACTGGAAGCAAGAATAAAATGTACTTTATAATAAATAAACTTGAAATGTTTTCTTGTAAGTAACATTTTCACCAAAAATAGAGTTCTCAGTTTCTGGGTTTCGGGAAAATCTCCATTTTATTTCACTGTTTCTATTCCAGGTCTAAACCACTTGTTTGAAACGAAATATGCTATCCTTTTTTTTTTTTTCAAGAAATATTATGACAAAAATATGATGTACACCGAAAAAAAGAGGAACATGACAAATTTTGTGAATAAAATGTTTGGAATTTTTTATGTTTACTTTCAACTGGTTTTCATTTGTCTGTGTATGGAAAAGATGCTTAGCTCTGTTTTCCTCTTCCATAAATATGCTTGAAACAAAACAAAACTTTTTTTTTTGTTTTCTTGACTATCCTGGACTGCACTTTGTACTTTGAGGGACACAGAAGCAGGCTATTCATTTCAGTATGAGTGGATATACACTATATTGCCAAAAGTATTCGCTCACCTGCCTTGACTCGCATATGAACTTAAGTGACATCCCATTCCTAATCCATAGGTTTCAATATGACGTCGGTCCACCCTTTGCAGCTATAACAGCTTCAACTCTTCTGGGAAGGCTGTCCACAAGGTTTAGGAGTGTGTTTATGGGAATTTTTGACCATTCTTCCAGAAGCGCATTTGTGAGGTCACACACTGATGTTGGACGAGAAGGCCTGGCTCTCAGTCTCCGCTCTAATTCATCCCAAAGGTGTTCTATCGGGTTGAGGTCAGGACTCTGTGCAGGCCAGTCAAGTTCCTCCACACCAGACTCTGTCATCCATGTCTTTATGGACCTTGCTTTGGTCACTGGTGCACAGTCATGTTGGAAGAGGAAGGGGCCAGCTCCAAACTGTTCCCACAAAGTTGGGAGCATGGAATTGTCCAAAATGTCTTGGTATGCTGAAGCATTCAGAGTTCCTTTCACTGGAACTAAGGGGCCAAGCCCAGCTCCTGAAAAACAACCCCACACCATAATCCCCCCTCCACCAAACTTTACACTTGGCACAATGCAGTCAGACAAGTACCGTTCTCCTGGCGACCGCCAAACCCAGACTCATCCATCAGATTGCCAGATGGAGAAGCGCGATTCGTCACTCCAGAGAACGCGTCTCCACTGCTCTAGAGTCCAGTGGCGGCGTGCTTTACACCACTGCATCCGACGCTTTGCATTGCACTTGGTGATGTATGGCTTGGATGCAGCTGCTCGGCCATGGAAACCCATTCCATGAAGCTCTCTGCACACTGTTCTTGAGCTAATCTGAAGGCCACATGAAGTTTGGAGGTCTGTAGCGATTGACTCTGCAGAAAGTTGGCGACCTCTTTGCACTATGCGCCTCAGCATCCGCTGACCCCGCTCCATCAGTTTACGTGGCCTACCACTTCGTGGCTGAGTTGCTGTCGTTCCCAAACACTTCCACATTCTTATAATACAGCTGACAGTTGACTGTGGAATATTTAGGAGCGAGGAAATTTCACAACTGGATTTGTTGCACAGGTGGCATCCTATCACAGTTCCACGCTGGAATTCACTGATCTCCTGAGAGCGACCCATTCTTTCACAAATGTTTGTAAAACAGTCTGCATGCCTAGGTGCTTGATTTTATACACCTGTGGCCATGGAAGTGATTGGAACACCTGATTCTGATTATTTGGATGGGTGAGCGAATACTTTTGGCAATATAGTGTATGTATCAATGAGTATTTAAAAAAAATGTATTCATGCACATACTTGGTGTCTGAAAATGGAATCATTATATAGCCCTAGTTTATAATATGGCTGGTATTGGCTTTGTTAAGATTTGCAGATGAATTAGCAAGTGACAAATGATTAGCCGTGGAACAGATTTAGCACTACTATTTACTACTACATCAGAATTTCCAAAGATTTCGCTTTTGTTTGTTAGTTGAGTTGATACAGCACTCTGTGGATATACATTTGTATTTTACACAACCATAATTTTGACCCTTCACGTACCCTAGCTCATGTTCTGGTAACTGTTTAGGATATTATTATTGCATTTTCCTCATTACAGAACTGTGTAACGGTCAGCGCTCTCAAAACCATCAAAACTATTCGTATTGTTCTGTCTGTCTGTCTGTCTGTCACTGTCTTGTAATGTTTGCACACATGCACTCTATGTAGTAATGGACAGTTCTGTGTTGTCTCTTGTAGCTCTGCATTTTATATAGCACCATGGTCCTAGAGGAACCATGTTTCATTTTACTGGCTGAAATAACCATAAAACTTCTTGACTTGACTTGAAATCTGACGTTTTTTGGAGCAATGAAAATTCACCCATTTTAATGTCACACAGTTTTGTCTGCATATATGTAAAAGAAATTTTAAAAAAATAGTGAAACAGTAATAATGTACACTGAAAAAAATGATTCATTGAATTTTCTCAATTTTTTTAAGTTAAGTGGTTGCAATCAATTTATTTTAGCTACATTTAAATAAATAAATTTAGTTCAAAGTCAGTGAACTTAATTTATTTATTTAATTGTAGCTAAAATAAATTGATTGCAACCACTTAACTTAAAAAAATTGAGTAAATTCAATGAATCATTTTTTTCAGTGTAGTTTGTAAAAATAACAAATCCAAGAAATAGCAGGAAACAAAGGCAATATTGGGTGGAATCATTTCTTGCCTTTAAAAGTACAGTTGGTTCATTTGACTGATTGTTCCAAGCATTACGGAGAACCGACCACAGTTTTTGTACAAACCTGTTGTATAATTATGGTCTACATCCACAGAATATGTTTGCATCTGAAAGGTGATCTGTTAATGTATTTATTTATTTATTTTTTTATCCTAGTATTTGTCCTGTGCAATGGCAGGGTCTGCTGTTTGTAGTGGATCAATTGATCCGCACAATTTGGCACAGGTTTTACCCCGAATGCCCTTCCTGTCGCAACCCTCCCATTTTTATGCTTGGGACTGGCACTTCAATGGCTTGGGTGGTGCCCTGCCCAGGAATTGAACCCTGGGCCGTGGCAACGAGAGATCTGTTAATGTATAATGTAATACTTTAGCAACATACAAACACTATTACCTTACTACAATAAAACTGACTCATTTCTACTGACACACTAATACAGACGACAGATCATATACAGTTCCATGATTAATGCTTCAGGACTTACTAAAACTTACTACCTAAGCAGTAATTATCCAAATCTTATCCTATATAGTCATTACTCAAAATGACTGATCACTATATTAAACTACTATCATGATTCAAGTATAATGATTATACACGTAAATAATATACATTACTGTGATAAAATATTATTTAAAAGGCTCCTTAATGAAAAGCTACGTTATACAGTTAAGGGAGAGCACTGTAAAGCGGTACACTATTTGCACGCTATAGTTTTTGCACAGTACCTTACTTCAAAGGATATTAATATGTAGTTGTCCTGAAAGCACTAAGTGGGTTTGAAATATGAGCTTTGGCATGAATCTTTGACATGAATTAATGAGTCACAGGGGAAAGGCATATCTAAGATTATGATCAAGCAAAAAAAAACCTTCTAGTTAGTGCACTCTCTCTCTCTCTCTCTCTCTCTCCCCCGCTTTTCTTTTTCTTTTTTTCAAATGAGGTTGTTTTTGTTGTAGGTTTTCTACTGAAGCGTTGAGAAGAACGTATCCACCTCTGCTCAAGAGCACTTCCCCCCACTTCATTTGGGTTTGTGTCCCCTACTCATTTCCATGCTCGTGAGTCATCCTGCGGTTTTGGAGCAGGGATCCAGCTCTGGTGGGAAAGGGGGAGGAAACATTGTCAAGGGCCTTATGAAGGCAACGGAGAGTAAACATGGAGGATTGAGTTGCACTATGCCGGTGGTACACAGCGTGTGATCTGAGGCATGGACAAGTGTCGAGTGAGTTAAATAGGAGATTCGTAGTGTGAGCTTTCACATGGATGTCTGACTACTCTCCGACATCCATAATCAATTATCATCTCTACAGTCTGATCTGTAAGGCTTAACCTTTTTTACCTTTACATACCTTTATCTTTGAATATTATTAACCATTAAAATTATAGATATAGATTTAACTAGTGCATTGCTTATTTCTACAAAACATTAGCAACATGCAATTAAAAAGCTATTTTATAAAGTTATTTATATGTGCACTGATTCTCTCTATTTCTTCCTCTAATATATAAGAAGGTTGTAAAGCTCTGTTCTCTGTGTTCGGTTCCTTTAAAACATTTAAAGCTTTTTGTATCATATTCATATTTTCAGGTTTTTGCTCTCACTGAAGAACATAGCTTTTTCTTTTGTGTTGCTTTCAAAGTATGTTTTGAGAGCCCTGTCTGTGGAGACTTCTCCCCCTGGCAGAGGCATCCAGGTTTTTGGTTTGAAATATCCTGCTACACAATGCCATTAATATTCACAAGAGCCCATGAAGCACCAGCCACAAAACAGATCCGAATCATGAAATATTTTACAGTGATTATCAAATGCTTTTCATTGTGTTCAGTTCTGCTTTGTCACCAAACATACCGATGGTGTGCATGACCATTGTAGTCTCATCTGACCACAACATATAATTTCAGTTGCAGTTTTAATGACTCTCATTTGTTGCCTTTTGTGCAATGCTCACACGAAGGGTTTCTTTACTGCAATGCTTCCCAACAGCTTGTGTTTATAAAAGCTTTCCACAAAAAAAAAGAAAAAAAAAAAAGCCCTGGTTCGGGTTCTCATGTGTATTATCATATCAGTCGGTGGATAGCAAAGTGAAATCAGCTCCAAAAAGGTTTCTTCCTGCCTGAGAGTTGAATAATGTGCCATATCTGTGATACATCACTGTCCTTATTATGTCGTTGGACCAGCCACACACATCACGACTGCTCCTTCATTTCCTCTTAATTGGGGATCCAGGAGGACTGCCAGTTTTAAAGATGCAGTGGAACCATTAGAGTCTTTCCATGCACGCACAAATACATGTGTACTATTATTATGTTTATTGACTTTTTAATAATGATCTTTGTTATTATAGGTAACCTCTGGTATATCTCCAGCTAAAACCGGGTAATCACGCTGATTTTTTGGCTCTCGTTTTTTAAAGAAATTTGTTTCTTCTTGAGGGCCGGTGAAATGTCCCTATAAAAAGACTCCAAGAGAGTAACACATACACAATTTATACACTGTTTCAATATACTAACAGAAAACAGAGCCCGATGCTCCTCTCTGTGTCAATGTGTGTTAGAGTGAGGAAGAGATGAGCAGTTCCAGCATCCCCTCCAAATTACATTCCTGCCACGCACACGCCCATCACACCGACACTCCTCCTGGACGATTTCAACCACTTCAAACTTCAAAAATCCGACATGTATCATACTGGGAGTTTTCCATTCACACCCAAGCTCTCAATGGGAGTAATGTTCCAACACATTCTGTAAATCATTTGCACTAGATATGACCACGTTCAGAAGTGCCACTTTTAGCACTCTGGGCCCATGCTTCTGGAGGGCATTAATACCCATGCTGGGTGATACACATGGAATTTTCCTCCTCTGGCGGTCCAAAAATATATGGTGTTGCACTACTTCCTCTCACACACTGATTGCCTGATCACCAGGGCTACAAAATTGTACATCATACACTCGACAGAGAAGATTTATAGGGAGATCTGCTCTTTTTTCGCCACCCATATCCTGTCTATTGCACAATGCTTATTCCCTCATCCTGTTTTAAGATCAGCTAGTATTACCCTACTCACAAACAGATGGCAGATTGTAGAACACTCATTCAGTAACCATTTTATCCTGTTGCCTATCCTTTGAAAAATGGGCACAGAGCGGGAATACACACCAGTTCTTGCGCACACATTCACACGCTCATTCACCCGTAGAAACTTTTTTTTTTTTTTTTGCCAATCCAGCTACTAATATGTTTTTTGGGAAGTGGGCGGAAATCTGAAAGAACCCATAGGAAACTCCTGCATGACCTGCTCCTGGATAACATCATCACAGCTCAGGGTGCACACTGATATTGCTGAAATACAATATCTGTGAAAAAATTGTTATGGTGACTACAGTTATGTCGAAGACTTCTCAAATGGTAGATAATTGTTCATGCCCTTCACGGGGACTTTGATCTGTTCTCATCACAGGTTTCAGTATTTTTTTAAGGTTCGAATTGGCTCTCCAAACATCTGTATAGTCAGAAATGTCCTTCTGTGACCCATCTGAAACAGTTGGCACTAGTTGACTTATTGTTGGCTCTGTGGTTTATGTGGTAACTACACAGTCATAAGACATATTTAATATAAAGTGGGACCAAACAAAATTACGAAGATTTTTGGTACAGTTTTTAATCACCGGATTGGACACACCTCATGGTATCATATTTCTACAGTTATAAGGCTGTTTTGATGTGTAATTTTTGTTTTTTTGAAGAGTTGATTTACAAAGGTAACTGTGTAAGTATGTGGTTCTTGCCCACATTCTGTACGTAGCAGACACTTCAGAAATCTGGCTCCTGAGACTACTGTCTGTCTAAATAAGGCTTGTCTAGTCTTGCTTTGCAGTGGGTGATCCCGTTTATCCGTTTGCCCATTGCTGAAGCAGAGTCCTTGCTAACTTCAAATCAAACAGGTGTTCCTGATGTATTGTGGGCACAGTTTGTCCTCATGCAAATCTTTGAAATACTAAACTGCTTACAAAAAAATCGGATGCTCTCTGTAGGTTTTCAATGTGTATAAAAGGTATCAGTGTTTTGGTAAGTGATGAATCATGTGCGTGTGACCCTGAAATGTAAAAATATCACAAAGAGCGGCATTATTCGGAGTCAGCAGCTAATTCTTAATGGCCGGAGATCAGTTTTCCCAATTCACCCCTTTATTTCTTTCAGTTGTGCATATCAATGTTGATTAGCAAGAATAAGCAACCGTATATATCTTTTCGCTGAGGTTTTTTCAAATGGCATAATGTGTGGTTTTCCAAGGTCTCAATTACATTTACAGTAGTTCTGCCGGGAAACCAGGAGGGCAAAATAGAAAATGAGCTACTTAGCGGCAGAACAGATGGAGAAACTGACCCATTTATCATGACCCTGCTTGCTCTTTTTCCCTGCGTGATTTCTCGCCATCTATGTGCTAAAGTGGCTGTGATGCCAAGCTACAGCTGGGAAACTCATCAAAAAGTGGGTATGGTCCGTTTTTTGTTTTTTTTCCCGCTTAAACGCAGAATGCAACGTGAGCGCAAAGAAGACGTGCAAGCCATTCTTCCTTTGGGTGAAGACAGACACAACCCATGTCCTCTCTTGAATGCTCTCAAGTCATTATTGCAGACTTAAGACTTAGATCAAGGCTTGCGCATCAAAGCTAGCATGACTTTCTGCACGCTATTAGTCATTGCAGGATAGGTGTGTCTCTACAGGGAATTTGTTTTCTTTTCCTGCATTGTATGCAAGCGTAGTTCAACAGAATTTTTTTTTTTTTTTTTTTTTTTTACTATCTGTTACGTCGGATGTCCTCCCACATGAATCCAGACACAGAAAATCTCCCAGACAGAATGAATTAAGAAGGAATAAATGTGAGAGACGGTGGCATTTGTACGTTACACTATGTAAAACAAAGCATCAAATCTGCTTTCTTCATGCAAATAACTTCACTAATGTTATTTGCATGTGTTCATATCAGAAAATTCCACTCCGCCAATTCCGTATCTGTTAAGCAAAATAAGAATTTTGCTTTATTACATAATAAGAATAATAAGTAAATAATTGTGCATAGTCACGTATGTTACGTATACTCACGTAAATAATTATGCATAATCATGTAGAGTAAATTTCCTTGTATAGAATTAGCTTCATGACTTTCTTTGGACATTGTTCAAGTGAATGTGTGCGCAAGGAAATTCTGTTCAAGCAAAAGATTTCCGTGTGAAATGCTGCCAGAAAGAATGAACTAAAAAAGAAGAAGAAGAGAGATTTGTGTATGTGGGTCCAAAGAGATGGTGGAAGAGGTAGATGAGAAACTGGTAGAGTGACTGTTGTGGAGGGCGTAAACTGGGTGACTCATGGAGGGGTGTGACTGCTGTGACTCAGGTCACAACTATGCATTCGAACCAAGGTGGATGAGTCACTGTGTGATAGCCTGCTCTTCTTTCTGCACTCCAAACACGGTGGATAGCATTTCAATGGAAAACATCTCCCAGGAGATAGAATACATTTCCAAATGATACAAATGTTTTGTTTGTGTAGACGTACCTGAAATGTCCTTGGCAGATGCGTGAAAGATACACACGCAAACAGAAAGTACGCAACCGGCTGCATGAACAACTTCCCATTATACACAAGCAAGCTTTCTCAAACATGACAAATTGTCAATTTGGTGCACGAAAAGAGGGCAGTGCAGAAAACTAAGGGCAAACTTTCATGCAGCGGGACTGGAATCATTGTGATTCATTTAATCCAGAGGGCAGATGTCAACTTGTGGCTTGTAATGAGGAGGAAAGCACAATGCCACAGCTTAATGACTCACGCAGGAAGGAACAAACAATGAGGCACTGAGCACAAAATCCCTTCTTCTCGGAGCCGTGATCCGAACCTAAAATCTCCAAGCGATGTGATATACCGTAAACGCGTGTAACAGCAGCAAAACAGCGACGCAAATCTCAATCACAGGTACAGATACAGAAGCAAAAGTCTAAATTCAGGTGTATCTCCATCTAACTGTAACATAACCACAATCCGGACCCTTGCAGTCACTACTCTAAAAGCAAGGCACTGCAGGTGGAATATTTTTCATTCATATATTTATTTAAATAATGAATATTACAATCAGGTTTTTGTCAGTTAATTGCGGATACTTTATAAGTACTTGTTTTTGTCCTGGAACTTTTCCAAAAAAATATGCATTTTTATTCTTTGAAATGAGGCTTCCCTGAATTTACTATGCACAAATGTGCATAATGAATCATTTAAAACTTTTGTTTTGTTTTTTTGTTCAATTCAGTATTTATTTCACTGGGATTGTTTAATCAAGAATTGGACTTGTGTTGAAACTGGTATTTATTATTTAAATCCTAAATGTTTATTATGTTAATCCATACTGATGTGCTTCCTCTGTGTTTCCTCTATAAATCTATGTTTAATAAGAGAAGGGAATGGAAAAAATTTCATGAATGCAAGTCATCTAGAAGCACTGCTTTTTTTCAGTTGTAAATATTATAACAAATACAATGTGGTTTCATTTGTTTGCAGCCTGCTAAGGCATTTTTTATAAAGTTTATCATACTGGCACATGTCATTCACCTCAGGAAGCTAGCTTATCAGGGATATATATCGTATGATATGACGTAGTTGTGGCTGGTGGGTGGAGTTCAAGGCTTCCTCGCATGTTTCCATTTCAGAAAGAGAAAACAATATCTGGTTTTGTTTTGTTTTTGCTTCATATTTTTCATTAAGACCACATTAAGAGAAGACATGCTATTGATACAGTTTACTCAAAAATCTTGAAAAAAGATTGTCTTTACTACATTTAACTTCTTGCCTCTGATTGGATAAAATCAATCGAAAAGCACAGACCTACACTCAAGCTTGAAAATGTCTCATCTTAAATGTGTAAGGCTTTATAATGATCAAATGAATATGACATAACACAGAAAGAAAGCTCAGACCTGTACTCAAGCTTTATAATGTCTCATCTTTTTGAACTTGGTGTGTGTGAAATAGCAAATAAGACTAGATCCAGGGTGCAGGTAGGGTCAGAACTTCTAACAGCTTTTCTTACTTCATATATCTGACGAGCGGATTGCTCTTAATCATGACAATTCCTGTAGAATATCTTGTCAAGTCAACTAGTGGAATAAAAAGCAATACAAGAAACATGTTCAGATCTCATGTCCAATTAAAAAGCATCCGTAGATTTTTCTTATACAGCAAAGCAGAAGGTGGACATGCTTTCCTCCCGGTCGCTACGCAACAGTCATCCTGAAAAGAGAACCGTTTTAAAAGGTCATTCAACATTCATAGCAAAACATTTTCTTACACAGTGTAATATAAACTTTTCGACTGCTCTACCTGCCGGAGCTTGTCTCAATAATTAAATCACACTTTATTTTCAGTTGCCATGAGTCTACAATGAATTCTGTTACCAGAGCTCGAATTTTTTTTTTTTTTTTGGGTGGGTACATTCAGTTCTAGCGCTGGCTTAACTTCAACAGTTTTAAGCTTTCCATCCATTGAGCCAGCATGAGGGTGACTTACTTTATTATTCTTCCAACAGCAATGATTCATAACATGTTCTTTGTCGCTATTAGTTCAAGTAAAGCCATTTCATATATGCACGCAGTAGACTGCTTTTAAAGATCCGCGCTACCTTAATTCGATTTCCAAGAAACCTTTTACATATGTGGTGGAAAAGTGGCTGTGTCCTGTTACCATTTACTGCTTTATTTTATTCCTTCCTCTCGCTGCAGAAGCAATTAGTATGACTTTTCACACACGTTACTTTTTGTAGAAGGAGAAATACATGTGGTATAGTATATAAGTTCTTATATAATTAAGAAATAATAAGAATGGAGAAATATCGTATTGACATAGATATAGAAAAAAATCATTATTTTCAAATTGAATTTAATGCTTTAAAATAAAATATAATTTTATAAAATATAAATAAAAAAATATATAATATAAAATATAATTTAATATTGCATACATATGTTGTAAAAGTAAAAAATAATATTAAATATTTTAATCCTATTATAAAGAAACAAATTATCAAGTGTAAATTGAAACCTAAAAAGTTATGAAAATTTATTAAAGGCTGCTGCACGTGACTGACCTTCAAAACTTTTTAAAAAAAATCAAAGAGGGCTTTGATATTTCTCCAAGAGAGTGCTTGTATTAAGTGTGAATATGTGGTATGGTATATAAGTAATTTCCAACATTTTTTAAACCAGTAAACATTTAATAATAATAATAATAATAATAATAATAATAATAATAATAAACATCTCAGTGCACTCAGTTATTCTTTGGTTAGATTTTATTTATTTTTTATTTGAAAATGTTTGGTATTCAGGAAAAAAATAAAAGTCTTTCGTTATAACTTGTTATCTAAGTTATCTAAGTTATCTAAGACAGCATCGAATAATAAAATTTATAAATTATTATACTGTATAAAAGTTATAAAATTGTCACTGAATAAATAACAGAATCTGTTATAAATATGGATTGACAGAAATATGAAGGATTTTACAAGTGCAGAAATCTGTACAGGGAAAATATTTTTATTTATTTATTCATTTATTTTCATTGCAGTTGTTTTTGTCGTTATAGATGTTTTTGTTAATATTCCTGATTAAGGTATATTAACCATTATGTTCAGCTGAAACATTATGAATAATCAAATAATTCAATAAATCAATACATTATAATTAATTTAACACTTCAGATAGAATTGTTTTCCACAGCTCAACACAATATGTTTATATTAATATTAATATGTTTATCAGCACTAACTCATATTAATTATTTTTACTCATTGGGATGGAAATTATTATTTGCTTTTCCGTGCTGTCTGCTGTCTTTTCAAATCAGCAGGAAGGAAATACTGATCCGCCATGTGTTTGAAGAAGCTTCATTCGTATTTTATTAGCACATGTGTCATCAGCAGATATAAACAAAACTCGCTTTCTCTCTTTCTCTCTCTCTCTTCTCTCTCTCTCTCCTTCTCTCATAATATATATATTATAATATATATATATATATATATATATATATATATATATATATATATATATATATATATATATATATATCTGAGCGACTTTCAATTCAATTTTATTTGTATAACACTTTTAATAATGAACATTGTCTAAAAACAGCTTTACAGAAATCAGAAATTCAGAATGACTACGGTTGTAAAAAAAAATTGTTTTTATCCCTAATGAACAAGCCTGAGGTAATGGTGGAAAGGAAAAATTTCCTGAGACAATATGAGGAATAAACCATGAGAGGAACCAGACTCAAAAGGGAAGCCATCCTCATCTGGGAGACACCAGAGAGTGTGTAAATATATGCTTAAGCTTATTATGTTGTGAATAATCTATATCAATTTATTTGTTCAGTGATGGACACCCAAGTGCAAAACTGTCCCCTGGAACAGCAGTTTTATGCAAAGTCTCGAAGCACAGCAGACCCACATATCTCTAGGTAGTCCATGTGGGCAGCAGCAGTGAGCACCACCAAGTGCTGACTTTGACAATGGCCAAGTAGTGATCTCTAGATGACTGGGTCAGAGCATCTCCAAAACATGCAGTGGTTAGTACTAACCCAAAGTGGGCCAAAGAAACACAGTTAAAGTGTCATGGGCACCAAAGGCTCAGTGATGTGCATAGGGAATGAAAGCTAGCTCATCGGGTGCGATCCGACAGAAGATCTACTGTAGCACAAAGTGCTGATAAAGTTAATGGCCTCTGGTAGAAAGGTGTTAGAACACAGTGCATCACAGCTTGTGACAGACCAGACCAGACAGAGTGCCCATGCTGACCCCGGTCCATTGACAAAAGCACCTACATGAGCATCAGAAGTGAACCATCGAGCAATGAAAGAAGGAGTCTGGTCTGATGAATCACATTTTCTTTTACATCATGTGGACGGCTGAGTGTGAGTGTGTCGCTTACCTGGGGAAGAAATGGCACCAGGATGCACTATGGGAAGAAGGTAAGCCAGCAGAGGCAGTATAATGCTCCGAGTAATGTTCCCTGCCACAGTGCAAAAACAGTTCAGGAATGGTTTGAGGAACATGACAAAGAGTTCAAGGTGTTGATTTGCAAATTCCCAGATCTAATGGAGCATCTGTGGCATGTGCTGTATATCCATGCAGGTCCCACCTTGCAACTTATGCAACTTACAGAATCCATGCCACAATATATCTGACTGTCTGTCAATCACTACCAAATCTGGGAGAAAATGTTTAATTTTGAGTGAGGAATGTGCTTTGAAAATATCCATTATAATCCATTCTAAAAAGGTCTAAGAGAAAAATATTTAAAAAAAAAAAAAAAAATTCTGAATCACATTTTTCTGAGGACACATGTGGTTATTATTGCTTGTCAGGCAGTGAAGGAAAGAGCTCCTGTGTGCATGATGAGAAGGTGTGATTGAGGAATTTTTTCCAGGCACTTCACTCTTGCCTTCACTTGGCCTCCATCAGCTAGTCGAGTCTGAAATACACCCAGATGGACGTGTTGGTGCTAGACAGAGTGACTATGCTTTAAGTGTCTCCTGGCACATAAACACAAATAATACCTGCTCCAGGTGGCTTGGCAGCTTGATGGAGGCATGACCTATACACATGCACGTGTAGAGGGAGGTAAAAGTCTCTGCAGCAGGCAGCACCGGTACAGAAGCACTGATCAGTGCACTATGATGATGCTTAAACTTTATATTGGCTAAATGCTCATAAGTATTTAAATTATTTGTTTGTGATGAAAAGGAATAACATGGATATTACATGCAAACATCAGACAAGTCAGATGGTACAACATACATATGTTAGGTGTAGGTGAGATGTGGCTTGAGACCCACATAAGCTGACAATTACCATGAAGAAGGGGAGTCAGAAGTGCATGGTTTTTGAACCCGAACGACTCTTTTCAATAGCCTGCTCTCTAATATGTCCCTGAACCTCTATAAAGCCTGATGTGTTCCAGCCACATGCCAAAAAAAGCCCTGATATTGAGCAGCGTTGGAAAAAATAATTATCAAAATACAAATCATCCTCTTGTAGACAGTTATAAACTTATTCTCTTACACATCTTACAGATCACTGCAATTGATCTTCTTTATTAAAAGAAATGGAGTTAAAACCATAAGGCAATTAAAAAAACAAATACATACTAAACAGAAGGTTTGAAAAAAGGGTTTGAGATACAAATTTTCACATTCCATTAAAATAACCTATTTTTTTTTTAATTAGATGATGATGATGATGATTGTTGTTGCAGTTAATAATAATAATAATAATACTAATAATACTAATAATAATAATACTAATAATAATAATTTTGTAATAATACAAAATTACTAATTAACTATATATATATATATATATATATATTACATACATGTATATATACATAATATATATACAATATATTAAATATATATAAAAGTCCTAATTTGATAAAAAAGAAAAAAATCTAAATATTTTTTTTCAGGACAATATAATATAATCTATTATATATCTAATATATTATAATGATCAATGTAATACTATGATGTGTGCAGTATGACATATCTCACTTTTGTCAGCTTTCTGCTGTTGTTTTAATCATCAATATTTCTACAGAAAATATAATTGTATATAATAATAATAATAATAACAACAACAACAACAATAATAATAATAATAATAATAATAATAATAATAATAAGGAATTGACCATTTTACCTAATGTTTAATTTTCTTACAAAGGTTTAATGACAAAATAATAGATACTGCCGTTGTATTTTGTGTAATAATTGTGTTAATTAACGCAATGGCACACATCAGAAATAAAAACACAAAAGTAAATATTTTTTGCTTTTGCCAGTAAAATAATTATGGATAATAGACCACCATTAGCAAGAAAACATCAACAAACCTGCCAGAAACGGCAACAGCGGCTAGCAGCATGTCTCTAGCGAGACAGTCAGCATTAAACAGCAGGGTTAGTCTTCTTCTTCTTCTGTCTATGTAATCTATGAAACACAGTGTTTCTATTTTCCTTGATGAAAGGACACCACTTTAAGGCTTTAAACTGATTGCACAAGACAAGGCATGTTTAATACTCAATTAGACTACCATATAAGTACATTGAAATAAGCCCATGCGTTTTTATTAACAGTAATATGTATTAAAATATGTCCAAAAATATATGACATTACACATAGAGTCATTTTATTTTATTATTATCCCTACTTTTCAGATAGTTATACATCATCCTGTCAAATCAGTTAAGAAGGAAAACTTTTATGTTGTGAGTTCATTCCCCACAAAGCCACAATTAAGGAAACGGATGGAGGTATTGTGGTTGGAATGCACTAAACTTGCAGACATGCCTGGATAAAATTGAGTAAGGAATAAAGGATCATATTCCTATTCCTGTCTACAATAAACCAAGTGTTCTTTTTTTTTTAATTATTTTACAAAAAGAGGCAATCTAATGAGACAAATTCTGGAATATCTGAGCAATGCTCTTCATGAGTTGCTCATGGGTTTCCTCTGGGTTCTGGGTTTTCTTCCCACTCTGGAAAACATGCCGGTAGTAAAATGGCCTCTTAGGTGTGCATGAGTGTGTGAGTGATTATGTGTGCGTGTGTATTGTCATATTTCCAGGACCCACCATGACTAAAACCAAGATTAAGCAGCTAATCAAATGATCGCAACACAAAGGTGAGACAAATTTGACATGCAGCCTTGACGCAAACATGCAAGTAAATGATAATCTTTCAGGAAAATTACATTAGCAGGTAAATGTGCTTATCGGGTTGCCAGCTACATCACTGTGAATAATAACACTGACTCAAGCTGCCTGTTCTAACGAGGCCTCCTCACGAAAAAACATCATGTCATTAATGTGTGCTCATGCGCCATTTCTGCTCAAATAAACCTATAAAAGGAAAACCTCCTCCTTTTAACGTTCACATTGTTGTGTTACTGTCCCGAATGGGCGAGTGTATTTTTAGTTAGTTGCACTATTGGGTTTCATTAAATCGGCTGCGAGGGCCCCAGACAGCCTGTGCCCTGTCAGAGGCCGAGAGCAGTTTCCTGCTTGTGTTGTGACGCAAGCCGGTCAGCCACACATGCTTGCGCGCGCACATACTCAGCTCGTAGAATGGGTTCTTTGTACTGATCTCAAGCACTGACACTATTTTTCCCCTCCACACCCACAGACACTCAAACACACAACTGCCTGCCAGCCTGCTTTACTGTCTGTGTCTCCTTCAAGCTCTCCATTTCAGCAGCTGCTCTCAAAAATACTGCAAACGCAGAACTGAGATTTTTTTTTTTTCCCCTAGCAATTTCACACAGCAAGCCCCTCTGAGCCACGTCTGGTCCTGATGTGGTTTTTGTGCAAGCGTAACTTCAGAAGAACACTCTAATTGCCATGCCTGTGAAAGGTGCATGCTGGGAGATTCCTAGTTAAGGCTTCGACTTTCTCTGCTACGCTTTTCACCCCTCATTATGGACACTCTATGCCAAAGAAAAGCACCTTTGGAGGATAAAGTTTCCCTGTGAAGGCTTTATACTCTGCCTTCTCAGACAAATTTAATGCTGTGAATGTCATGGCACTGGCAATCTGGCTCACTGGCTCCCCCTTCAGGGTAGAAAAAAATTACCCCCCCCCCCCCAAAAAAAAAAGGAAAAAAAAAAGAAAAAGAATCCTGATATTTATCCGATGCTTCTATATATTGGCATGCTGATGCCTCACTGTACTCCTATGACTAAATGAATAAGCAAATAAATGGAAATGTAAAATCACATGATCTCGTCTCACTTACTACTTAAAGAAGAAAAACTGGAAAAACACATGCTCTAAACATTCACACACTTCCAGACAGGGTCTAATACCTATTGAATCGTTTAAGGTAAAAAAAAGAAAAAGGCTTGTTTCTATTTGATATTTCTACTCATCAAAAGGATTTTCTGTAGCCAACAGTCAATAAATAGATGTGTGAAATGTTCTGTCCATACAGAAATCAGCAGTTAATGCGTGCACGAGTGCAGTTGCTCAACTTTGAGCTGGACTAATTATAGGTTCATCTTTCATCTCTGTAATTATATTTAGATGCTATTAGTTTGACATCTACCATGAAAAGGGATGTTAGGGATATGGTAAAAGTGACAGTGTCATCTGCATGAACTGGATCTGTTTTCTTTCCAAAGTTCTTCCCTCTCTCGCTTTCAATTCAATTCAGTTTTACTTATATAGCCATTTTAGCTATGAACAATATCACAAAGCAGATTTAGGAAACCTCTGGCTGTAGACATAGATCCTTAATGAGAAAACCTTTATGTTTCTTATCTAGCAGAGAAGCTTGTTCTTGATTTCTGTGATGGTGAAGTGCTCCAATCATTCCTGATCTATCTCACCCCTTTACAAAATCTGGAGAGAAGCTTTAAGCAGCCCTGGCACACACCCTTCAGGTCAGGTCATTCTACATTGTGTGAGTGTACCAGCCAGAATAGTGTATTACTATTAATTATTCTTTGAAGAAAGTCTGAAAAAAATAAAATAAAGTTTCTCCTTTTTTTGTGGCTTCTGGGTAGCTTGTTTCCAGAAACAGAGATAATGACTGGGTGTTTGTGTGGGTAGATATGCAGTATGACTTCCATGGTGCCAGCTCAACTAAGCCACACCAGCCTTGGTGGACGTGTGAACCGTGTGATCTTTGGCTAAGATCCCAAACTCTGACAGCAAAACACAGGAAAAACATTAATTCAAATAATTAACTGCTGTGCCTTTTAGAGTTGTTTAAACCACAGTCATTGAATATGTAAAGACATCAGATGCAAATAATTCTGGACAACAATACCTGTTAGATCAGGGCTGATCAATTTCACTCCTGGAGGCCAGAGCCCACACAGTGTGATGATTTTTCTCGCTGGAATTGTTTACTCCTGATTTCTGTTTTCCTTTTTTTAATATGTTATATATTTGTCTTTCTGAGTACATTTATGAGAACAATGTTTATTGTGCTTTAAAAAGTTTTATTTCAGTTAATAGTTTTGCATTGTTGAACAAGCCAGTAAAAACAACAAGGCAAAAATGAAAGAAATCTTTCTTTTTATAGCAATATATTTATGAGAAAGGAGGCCAAGTCTGTGTAATATTATATAATGCTTATATTATACCGTTATTCGTTTCATTAAAGCAAACATTGAACACAAGAACCTAGTGAAACTGTGTTCTATTAGGAATACAAGAGAAAGAAAGAAAGAAAGAAAGAAAGAAAGAAAGAAAGAAAGAAAGAAAGAAAGAAAGAAAGAAAGAAAGAAAGAAAGAAAGAAAGAATTCAGATTGATAAAAAAAAATCAAATATATTCTCAGAGACATTTCTAAAACTGCGTAGGTCGGTGCTACATAAATTATAGATGAGTCCTCAAGGTGAAAAGGAGAAAGAATGAGTAGAGGGGAGCTTTCAAATGTACATATGTCCTAATACTGACACTATTGTGAAAAAGGTCTATTTTGTTATGATATAAACAAAGACAACATATTACGTATAATTATACATTATTACAAATACATATTATTATACTTAATATTACACTTATGTATATTGTACATAAAGAAAATTATTACATTAGAACTTTTCTGAAAATAATGATATTTTCGCTCACAAATTTAATTACAAATTTACTGACAGGACATTTTTGCATAAAAGCAAACAAATCACAAAGTGACAAGAAATTAAAAAAGGGATTAAGTACAATTAGGGCCATACACAGTGAGCAGGATGGTTAAGGAGAGGAAAAGACCTCCAGAGATCACAGTTTTAGAATTGCACAATTTGATCCAAAAGTTGATTTAGAAGATTTAGAATCAACCCACTTTCACAACAACATTACAAAGCCCTACTGCAGAGTATCATGAAATGCAACATCTGAAGTTCACCAAGCATCATCAGAAGTACAAATGGTACTGTGCGATACAGGCAGATGAGAAAATGGAAATTGAGAAGATGGAAATCAGACTTTCTGGCCATGTGCACCTTTAGCATGTTTTGGTGATTGGTAAAAGCTCAGTGGAAAATATGCAGATTTTGCAGTGAATTCTTCAGGGATGTTTTGTAGCAGGTGCTTCAGGGGTTCTTGTGAAGATTTATGGCACGAATAATTGTGTTAAGTATCAGGACATTTCAACCCAAAACCTCCTGGCCAATATTCTGAGCTTTCAATAAGATGATGAGCCGAACATACTTCACATCAACATAGATGTGGTTAAAGAAACACAAAATCAGTTATTTGCCTGTCTCAAGCTCCACATTTGAACTGTTTAAAAAAAGAAAACCTGTAGTGTTGGAAAAGAAGAATAAATTCCACGTGAACAAATCCAGGAATATAGATGAGCTTAAAATGATGCATTGCAGATTAGACCAAGAGACATCTTAAAATGTCTCCAACCTTGTTAAGAAAAAGAAGTTCAGTGCCATTCTCTTCAGGGCAGGTGAGAAATATTAAATTGTAAGCATGCATAATATTTTAAAAACAGTGTTTTGTAGAAGAAGGCACTGCTTAATATAAAGGTTTGGGGGGGGGGGGGTTAAATCAGTGCTCCACAATGAGCTCAAAATATCACTAACAGCATGTGTTGTTCTTTTATATATTAACATTTGCTCATTGTTATGGAGGATAACATTATGTCTGGACGGCTCTATACATACATACATACATACATACATATCTATTTACAAATATACATCCATACATGTATACAGTACATACAATATTCCAGTTAAAAGACAATCTTATGTTATTTCTTTATGTGCTGTATTACAGTCATTATAACATGATGATGGAAAATCTATGCAGTTTATCAGAAGCATCTGTTAAAATCACAGTGTTTTAAAAAATAAAAGGATTTCTTGTTGAGGCAGAAGCTCACAGAAGTCTCACCTCTCAAGAACTGTTAATACTATTTCCCCTTCTGAGATTAGACTGTGTGTCTATCAACAAAACTATTTAACAGCCTTTTTCAGCTCTGCAGAGTGAAAGTGTTGCCAACACAAACTGTACTTGGTAACAATACTACATGTGTTTAGACTCGCTGTCAAAGTAAGAAGAGTCTCGACTGAGTCAGGAGGTAAACTGAGAACATCAGTAACACCCATTAAGATAAAAATGTACAGGGTTATAGTCGGTTGTAGCGTGTGTGTACACAGGGAGGTGCAGGACCAACCTATGTCTTAATCTCAATCAATGAGTCATGAGTCTCCATGGATCATTCAGATAACATCCTCTCTGGCAGGTTCCTGCACAGCACTGTTTGTCAGAACAGCCTTTCGTCCGGGAAAGACCTTGGCCTCTCTGATTTATATCCCATTCATGTTACTGCTAGCATCCGCTGTTTATGTAAAATTACAAGTTGTATTAAATCTCATTTAATCTAATTCATAATTCATGTTGGTCATGTGCTGTGCTTGTCAAAGGTTAAGTATTCATCAAGGAATTAGCATGCAAATGTGCTTTTCCAGGTCATTGTACATCTCTTTATTATGCACACTGGCTCTCCCTGAAGAAATCATGTAATTTCCAAATTCATCAGTTTGTTTTGGTGCAGGACGTGCCAGCAATTAAGCATTTGGCTATGTGCAGATGGAGGCGCTAATTCTCATCCATGCCTGCTGCTCATTTTCTTTCGGTATTGCTCTCGTCTGTTGCAACAAATTTAATTTCTGCGTTTGCTGTACGGGAGATTACGCTGCTGTCCCTCACCGCATGCCTGAAGAGGAAGGGGAAAGTCTTCCTGAAGGACTTTCGGAAGCTGGCTCCCATGAAGCCGTACACGATGGGGTTGATAGACGAGTTGGCATACGACATACAGTTGGCCCATGTCTTGATCTTATATGTGGCGTAATTGACCTTAAAGTTCGGGTAGAAAGACTGAAAGAGGACAAAGATTTGAATTGGACCCCAGCAGATCGTAAAGAGCACCACGATGACCACCACCATTTTGGAAACCTTACTCCTGATGGAAATGGTTCTCTCAGAGAGCAGGTGCACCTGAAAATAGATCAGCTTTGTCTCTGGCAGGGCTTCAACACACATCATACTTAAAATAAACAGCACACTAGCTGTCTCAAAAGGCCAGCCTATCAAAGGCAAGACCCTTCAAGCAGTAGAGTGATGAATTATATAACAGCGTCCCCATATGCAATATCTTTTTATTTGAGTTTCAGGACATGGACTGTAATATGCACATATTAAAAAATGAATAGCAGTATGGAAGCCCACTGCTCCTACCTGGTGGTTATTATCAACGGGCTCTACAGTTGGCTGGCCCACCCTCTTCAACATGAAGGAGTAGCAGAATGAGATCGTTAGAACAGGCAGCAGATAGACAGCTATGAACTGGTACAGTATGAAGGCTCTTTCATGTGTCTTTGAGGGAAAGCGCTCCATGCAGTACTGTCTTGGACCATACCAGTAGCCATCCTCAAGCCTTTGATACATTAAAATTGGGGTGGACAGAATGAAAGAGCCTAGATCAGAAAACACCAGAAAACTATGTTATTTATTAGTCAAACAAATGTTGCTAGTTCTACATCAATAATATACACTATATTGCCAAAAGTATTCGCTCACCATCCAAATAATCAGAATCAGGTGTTCCAATCACTTCCATGGCCACAGGTGTATAAAATCAAGCACCTAGGCATGCAGACTGTTTTTACAAACATTTGTGAAAGAATGGGTCGCTCTCAGGAGCTCAGTGAATTCCAGCGTGGAACTGTGATAGGATGCCACCTGTGCAACAAATCCAGTCGTGAAATTTCCTCGCTCCTAAATATTCCACAGTCAACTGTCAGCTGTATTATAAGAACGTGGAAGTGTTTGGGAACGACAGCAACTCAGCCACGAAGTGGTAGGCCACGTAAACTGACGGAGCGGGGTCAGCGGATGCTGAGGCGCATAGTGTGAAGAGGTCGCCAACTTTCTGCAGAGTCAATCGCTACAGACCTCCAAACTTCATGTGGCCTTCAGATTAGCTCAAGAACAGTGCGCAGAGAGCTTCATGGAATGGGTTTCCATGGCCGAGCAGCTGCATCCAAGCCATACAGCACCAAGTGCAATGCAAAGCGTCGGATGCAGTGGTGTAAAGTACGCCGCCACTGGACTCTAGAGCAGTGGAGACGCGTTCTCTGGAGTGACGAATCGCGCTTCTCCATCTGGCAATCTGATGGACGAGTCTGGGTTTGGCGGTTGCCAGGAGAACGGTACTTGTCTGACTGCATTGTGCCAAGTGTAAAGTTTGGTGGAGGGGGGATTATGGTGTGGGGTTGTTTTTCAGGAGCTGGGCTTGGCCCCTTAGTTCCAGTGAAAGGAACTCTGAATGCTTCAGCATACCAAGACATTTTGGACAATTCCATGCTCCCAACTTTGTGGGAACAGTTTGGAGCTGGCCCCTTCCTCTTCCAACATGACTGTGCACCAGTGACCAAAGCAAGGTCCATAAAGACATGGATGACAGAGTCTGGTGTGGATGAACTTGACTGGCCTGCACAGAGTCCTGACCTCAACCCGATAGAACACCTTTGGGATGAATTAGAGCGGAGACTGAGAGCCAGGCCTTCTCGTCCAACATCAGTGTGTGACCTCACAAATGCGCTTCTGGAAGAATGGTCAAAAATTCCCATAAACACACTCCTAAACCTTGTGGACAGCCTTCCCAGAAGAGTTGAAGCTGTTATAGCTGCAAAGGGTGGACCGACGTCATATTGAACCCTATGGATTAGGAATGGGATGTCACTTAAGTTCATATGCGAGTCAAGGCAGGTGAGCGAATACTTTTGGCAATATAGTGTAGCATTATTTAGTTAACAGGAAGAAATAATGAGCAAATACTTCTTGTATTGATTTTTTTTATAATAAATAAATCAAGAGCAGCATGATGTTCAACATTTATGGGATAAACCAATATTTATACAATTAAGGAGTAAAATTAAGTCCACATACAATACAATAAGCCCACATACAATATAATACAGACCCATACAAACTAACACCTTCATTAAGATGTTTGCAATTGGTAAATAGCACAAGTCAGAGGCTTATGAAAGATTAATTCAGTTTTTTTTAAACATGGAGAACAGAGTTCAGTACGCTAGCAACATTTAAGAACGTGTGGCCATTTCAATTCTGTTATGTGGATTTATTTTTAGTCATGGATTGAATAAACTGTCAATGCAAGTGTATTTAATTAACATTTAGGTGAATGTAATAAGCATGTTTAATATTTGTTACTTTTAAGTAATGTAGTAAATAATATAAAGCAATAGGTGATATAAAGCAATACCCAAATGTTGATAAGACTGGTGATATAATGCACTTGATCTGTCGTAATAAGAAGGCACATTTAATATACTGTACATTTATCAAGAACTTGTAGGCTATTGTGTAGTATATACTTACTCGTTAATTAGTAAATGACTTTTTTAAATAAAGGTTTAACTGAGATCTTGATAATGGTATTGTATGACATACCAATCCAGATGCAGACGCTTACAATCATGGCAACCCGTGAAGTACGATGACGTAGAGATTTCAAGGGGTACACAGTCACATAGCAACGATCCCCACTCATTGCTGTCAGTGTGATGCACGTGGCCTGGACCGTCACCTGGAAATAGCCACAGCCATACTTCCTTTCATCAGGAGTGATTATGAAAGCCATTATACAGAGAAAAAAATCTAAAAGTTTCAGGGATGAGAGACAGACAGTCTATTCGTCTGACAGACAAAAAGGAGGCTGACGCATGTAACAAGTATAATGCAACCTTCTTTTGCAGAGCAGACAAAAACATGGCTTGTTATTCATCTTTCCGGGGAAACCAATTGAATGGAAGGTTCAAGATCAAGTCTTATTACGGCTCAGGAAAACATTTAATTGAATGAGAGAAGCCACTGCTTCCATTGTTATGGCTGTGAATCAGCCGTATTAAAGAATCTATCAGTCTGTAGGCAGTGAAGTGCTCAATAACATGATTTGAAATAATATTACGAATACTCTGTAGGTGTTATAGATCACTGGTTGGTTTTAAAGACGGCTTTCAAGCAGCTGTTTTCTGTTTTAACAGCCATAATGAGTCTCAACACATAAGCTATGCCTAATTATCACTTCCAAGGAACACACAACATCAGGGATAGCATGAACCTTTAACACCCAGTGTGGGAAAGATCAATGCACACCACCTCCAATTTGTTTTTAACTAGCTGAATGTATTAATTCAGTCTTCCCACAGCAGCTACACTAGAAAATTAGGGCATGGGGGATCTGTTATTTATCTGGCCAGCAATTATTCCTATTTTTCAAACATTAAACTACCATGGACTTTCTCAGAGAGATGAACAAAAGCACAATGAGGCTGCCTCTGCAGTGGTTAGCATTGATTGTTCTTGTGTTTTACAGTCCACTTACCTTCAAGTGCACAGGAAAAACAAAAGAAGACAATAACACTGAATAATCTAACCTGTCCATTTTTTCCACCATAAAGTTACCGTGTTTGGTGTGGGAGAATAGAAGAACAGTTTTATTCATGTAGTGTGACATTTTTCCTAAACAAAGGCCATGGTTCAACAGAAATCCGGTTCATACACAGAGAAAAGAGCTTGGTCTTCCTCTCAGGGGAGGCATTGTGTATAAAATATCTACATATGCATTAGAGGTTATCACATTAGCCAACCTAAAGGTTTTAGAAATTATGGCAAGGACTAGAAGCCATAACAAAATACAAATTACTAACTCATTACAAATTACTAACTCTTACTCTCATGCAAACTTCACATATTTTAAAATTATATATATATAGTAATTATATATATATATATATATATATATATATATATATATATATATATATATATATATATATATATATATATAGGACCCAATGTATCAACAACCAAGGGTGTTTAAAAATGTATCACACCTGGTTATATTTTTCTTAGAAATCTCCAGGTAATGTTTAAACAACAAGCATTCCAATCAAAATAACATGCAATGATATGCCATCCTTTTGCATTCACCTCCGAGGCTTTTAGGCTCCTGGAAGAACTTAACTCATATCTATAGTAGAATTCATGGGTTTTTAGTCTCTCAGCAGTTTGTGTACCAAACAAACAGATCTGTGGGTGATGCCCTTTCACTTTGCCCTCCAGCAACTGTTGTTTACTGATTACAGTTCAGCATTTAACACAGTCCCTGAACTGTAATCTCAGGGTGATGAAGTGGCCCAACTCCATCTGCAGCTGGATGTTTTGTATGTTTTGACAGCAAGAACACAGGTGGTGAAATTTGGGAATAAAACTTCATTAACACTTAGAGTATACTGAATAACAGAGCTCCACATGGCTGCTCTCTAAGTCATAGGTTGTATTCACAGCTCAGTTATGGCTAAACCAGGCATGATGGGAACTACATCATAAATTTAGTGAACAATACAGTACCATGTCATTGGTTATGTTGGTAAAAATTGCAACAACAACAGCAATATCCTATAGGCTGGATATCTCCGAAACAAAAGGAATGAACGTAGGGAAATCTTTGTATTAATGGGCCAATAGTGAAGAAATTTAAATTTCTGGAAATCTCCAGGAAACTTAACTTGACACGAAATATTACTGAAATCATCAGAAAGACAAGGAGAATGGGGAAGTAGACAAGAGCTTCCACTACAGTGCTGTTGAGAGTATCCTAACAGCACTTTATGGCCCAAGAGAGATGAGCTTTACAAAGAGATGTGAAAAAAGGCACAAGGCTTGACAGGACTGGCTCTGTTCTACTAACAGTTGATTTCATTTAAATCCGTTGCAGCAGAAACATGTCTCACACTGTCATGAACGACCTGCCTTACTTTGTCTATAGATTATTAGTGGAAATGAAATCTGTATAGCAATGTATTATAGCAAATAAGAGAATGTATAATATGTGCAATCAGTAGCAGCTTATTCCATCTTTTTGTTTAGACTTACAATTGATTTTTATTGCTATGGTTCTGTATTTCTTAGAGATGCTTCTTGCTTCATTGGTTAGATTGAGTAACATTTTCTATGCACTCGAAGTACAAGGCAAATGAATCTATTCCTTCACTAAACTCATAATGCCCTTAAACTCAAATGGTATCTCATTAATAAAGTGCTCACTTGAACATTTGAACATCCTCAGACAGACAATGATAAGTAATTTCAGTAATTATGTCCCCTTTCATGTAAAAGACAAAAACATGTCCATTTATACTCTTTTCACCAGGGAAACAATTCAATGGAGAATTCAAGATCAAGTCTTAGATTTAGATGACTCAGAGAACCAAGTGAGAATTTAACCAACTTAGCGGTAAATCTGAAGCGGTAAATCTAAAGCACCTACATGTGCTTCAGACACATGCTACTAAAAAGGTCGAGTCTCTCGGAGGCACATGTCATGCTCTTTGCCATTTTATCTCAACCTGTTCTTTCCTTCTAGGGCTTGAAGGGCATCCAAATATATACTGCCCATAAAAATATGAGTCATTTGTGATTTTTCCAAACATAGTTCACAACTGAGTGATATTTATAGAGCAATAAGGCAGTGCTTTCAGCAATGAAATGGCTGTCTAGTCACCCTACTCTAACTCAGTCAGGCTATTCTGCTCCAGAAATCCTTGCGACAAACTGTACTGTGATACTGTCATGACAGAAAATATCTGAGGTGGGCCTGGATAAACTGACTCACACATAGAGTGCTAACACTCAGATGACTTGTTGGACTTCCACGGAGGATGATAATAAAAATGCATGTGCTTTGAAGGCATAAACAGAAAGATTGGTATCGCACATAAAACTTAATTAGGCTCATGTGCGCTTCTTGAAATATTGTGTAAAAAAAAAAAACCAGGAGATACCATCTGTCACAAACAACCATCCCACAGTCATTGTAGTTGCATTTCTCCCATTATGAAATTTAAGTAAAGATTAAGTGTATTGACCAGGATTTGCCTGATTTTACATTACATTGCTGTCACATGATTGGATGATTTAACAATTGAAGAGATGTTCCTATTAAAATGATGAGTATATACATTTACACAGCAAGCTCCAGATATTTGTCTTCACTCAGGAATTTTTATGGATTATGAAATAAAAATAAAAATATTTAAGGAGGAGCCTAATCTATCCACAAAAACTAAACAAAAACAGGTTCTGGTGTGTGTGTGTGTGTGTTCACATTCTCACATAATAAGTGTGAGACTGGAGTCATTTCAGCACTTCAGTCCACTAGAGGTAGTATGAATCACCTGGAAACCTTAATGAAGTTTATGGCTACAAGCTTGCATTGCGTGTTAGTGTGTTGTTATATAGCGCTCCTGTGTGCTTGTGTGTTCTGAAGTTAGCTCTGTTGCTCACTTACCTCTCAGTCCCTCACCACCACCAAGTGAGCAGGGTTCCATTATACACAACCTTGCCTCTGAATGAGTGCCATGCTGCAGAATTCATGCTCACGCAGGCAGTGTTTAAGCTCCCAGAAGGCAAACACATGCACCTGCTTTCAGTACACTGCCCCAGTATTTGTCATCTTAAAGATGCAGTGTTAGGTGTCAGATGCTCCCTGCCCTGACTGTGCAGTGATGCCGTTGCTGACATGGTGCATCTGGCTGGTAGATTTAGATTCTGATTCAGAGTTGAATTGGTTCCAACTGATACATGACAGATTATGAGCAAAGCTTCATGCCTGATTTTTACCAGTGCATCATGACGCTAATGCTTACATCTGACCACAAGCATATGGCTTGTGTTAGACAATTTGTTAGACATGCTATTTGCATTGAAACTATCACTTTGCAATCTGAAGCTTTCAATCCCTCTGTGAATGAACTGATCAAAACCTTTGAAAATCATCCACTTAATCAAATCTCTGAACACTGGTGTTCTTGAGGTGGAATTGGTCCCTGTTGCTAGTGATGGCCAGAGGCATAAATGACTAGGTCCTATTTGCATCCACCAAGGAAAACGCCATCCAGTTCCTCTTTACATACATCACAGCACTTAGTCTCACTGTGACTCAGCATGCAACTAGAATGCTCGTCACCCTGCCACCCCAATATGTGGCAGATTATATCGCACTTGCCAATCAATTTCAAACAGCTCTCTGCATATGGTACTGACTCCGGCTGAAGATGCTATTGTTATCTATAGGTTCAACAAAAATCTTCTTGGCTTGTTGGAATTAGCCTAGGGCTAAATCCCAAATGCATTTAGTGAGATGTGTTTTCATCTCAACCAGTGGGTTAGAAACTTTAACTCCCTGCAGAAGTGAGGCTTTTTTAACAAAAGTGACAGAGCTACAGAGAGATCACTCACTTGGTGGGGCAGTGTGGTGATGTAGTAGCACGGGAGGCATGTGGAGCCCCAGTATGAGAGTAGAACACATCAAACTGTTAAAACTGAGAGACGGTTTAAGACATTGCTACCACAACCTTCCTCCCCCAGTAGATTATTTATTCCAAATGGCAGAGGTAGTCTGCACCATAGACCTGGCTACTATACCTGTAGGTTTGGCTCCTTGGATACGATTGACCCCTTATTAAGCCTTGGTATGTCTTCATGTGGAACTGTTTCACAAATGTTGTGCATGCCATCATCTGGATCCAAGGTATTGCCTGGTTTTAGAGTGCTAACCTTCCTAGAGACAACAGAAAGTCTATTTCTCTTGGTGGCTGGATGACTGCAAATCAGCTTTACAGTTAAACCTGATTATATTAAACCCTGAAAGTTATAGTAATAGTCACTTACCACTGGTAACAAACCAGCTGACCTTGCAATGTTCCATAAACCTGCTGAACATTTCATCTATTGCTCAGGACATCCTCTATGGTACAGTGAGGGAAAAAATTATTTGATCCCCTGCTGATTTTGTACGTTTGCCCACTGACAGAAATGATCAGTCTGTAATTTTAATGGTAGGTTTATCTGAACAGTGAGAGGCAGAATAACAACAAAAACATCCAGAAAAACACATTTCAAAAAAGTTCTACATTGATTTGCTTTTTATTGAGTGAAATAAGTATTTGACCCCTTTGCAAAACATGACTTAGCACTTGGTGGCAAACCCTTGTTGGCAATCACAGACGTCAGACATTTCTTGTAGTTGGCCACCAGGTTTGCACACATCTCATATCTCAAGGAATTTGGGCCCACTCCTCCTTGCAGATCCTCACCAAGTCATTAAGGTTTTGTGGCTGACCCTTCAGCCCCGTCCACAGATTTTCTATGGGATTAAGGTCTGGAGACTGGCTAGGCCACTACAGGACCTTAATGTGCTTCTTTTTGAACCACTCCTTTGTTGCCTTGGCCGTGTGTTTTGGGTCATTGTCAGGCTGGAATATCCATCCACTACCCATTTTCAATGCCCTGGCTGAGGGAAGGAGGTTCTCACTCAAGATTTGACGGTACATGGCTCTGTCCATCGTCCCTTTGATGCGGTGCGGTTGTCCTGTTCCCTTTGCAGAAAAACACCCCCAAAGCATAATGTTTCCACCTCCATGTTTGACGGTGGGGATGGTCTTCTTGGAGTCATAGGCAGCATTCCTCCTCCTCCAAACACGGCGAGTTGAGTTGATGCCAAAGAGCTGGATTTTGGTCTCATTTGACCACAACACTTTCACCCAGTTCTCCTCTGAATCATTCAGATGTTCACTGGCAAACTTCAGATGAGCCTGTACATGTGCTTTCTTTAGCAGGGGGACCTCGCGGGCGCTACTGGATTTCAGTCTTTCACGGCGTAGTGTGTTACCAATTGTTTTCTTGGTGACTATGGTCCCAGCTGCCTTGAGATCATTGACAAAATCCTCCAGTGTAATTCTGGGCTGATTCCTCGACGTTCTCATGATCATTGAAACTCCATGAGGTGAGATCTTGCATGGAGCCCCAGACCGAGGAAGATTGACGGTCCTTTTGTGTTTCTTCCATTTGGGAATAATCGCACCAACTGTTGTCACCTTCTCACCAAGCTGCTTGGCGATAGTCTTGTAGCTCATTCCAGCCTTGTGTAGGTCTACAATCTTGTCCCTGACATCCATGGACAGCTCTTTGGTCTTGGCCATGATGGAGAGTTTGGAATCTGACTGATTGCTTCCTTCTGTGGACAGGGTGTCTTACATACAGTTAACGAGCTGAGATTATGAGCACTCCCCGAGAGTGCTCCTACTGTAATCTCAGCTCCTTACCTGTATAAAAGACACCTGGGAGCCAGAAATCGTTCTGACTGATAGGGGATCAAATACTTATTTCACTCATTAAAATGCAAATCAATGTAGAACTTTTCTGAAATGTGTTTTTCTGGATTTTTTTGTTGTTATTCTGCCTCTCACTGTTCAAATACACCTACCATTAAAATTACAGACTGATCATTTTTTTGTCAGTGGGCAAGCGTACAAAATCAGCAGGGGATCAAATAATTTTTTCCCTCACTGTACTATTTGCCGGGCAGCAATTCAATGATCAGATTGGTTTTAAAAGCACATTTCAAGAATTTTGCAGGAGTAGCTAGCTCTTGGTGTGTTAATGAACATAATGAGCTACAATACTTAAGCTGTGACTAATTATATCCTATTTAAAATTATGAAGAGGTTTGGATGTGAAAAAGAAAAACATAAGTGTGGAAGACTGGTTAGTGAGCATAGTAAACACCATGGATGGTTTCAGACTGTGGGGGAGACTGTTATTCAGCCGTTATTCATTCAATAAATCATGTTTTTCACTAAAACTGCTGAAAGGACTGTCTCTTCGAGATGAGCGAAATCACAATGGAAATGACTCTACAGCATTTCTTGGTATTGTGTTTTACAGTTCACTTATCTTCACATGCACAGCAAAATACGAGCACAGCAGAACAATTGTAACTGTAGGTGGGAGGCATTGTACAGGTCAGCACCAGGAAAATTCCTCTGCATATTGTTTCAAAAATATAAACTATGTGTATAGCCCAGAACAGCACATAATACTTTTATACTTTTAAAAATCATCATTTTGAAATGGTTACTGCCTGATCTTTTTTTTTACTTTAAATATAAAAATCCAAATATAGAGAAAACCTGAAGTTATCATACTCCAGCTACCCCTAAGCTTATCAGTGTCATTAATTTGGGTTTTCTTATGGTCTGACAAATCCTATTTATGAATTTTAAGCTACTGCTTCCTGAAAACACCCTGCTGTTAAGCTGTGACTAAGACGTGACTCACTTATCCGGATATCTACACAAAGGCAGGTGAATCACAAGCCCCCAAACACATAACACCCTTCACACACTAATTTATAGCTGCTAAGGATTGTGTTCTGATCTGCAAGTACTACTATATCTTATTTTATACAGCAGTTAGTTCTGGTCCGCTAATTTGATTGATTGAGCAGCGTTCCATGAGTACATGAGTGTATTTAAGTGCACTGAGGTGTTTCACTCTGTGTATCACTACATTCGTGTGTGTTCAACATGCAAAAATTCCTAGTTCAAGACAGTTATTACAGTAGAGCTCATCAGCAGACATGGCAACTGGTAATTTTCTGGATTTGATCATTTGTTTACCTAAAATATGAAATGCTCATCAGTAAACACCTTTAACGGGAATGTACAAATTAATGTGAGCTAGATAGCCAGCTAGATAACATGCTATGGAGTGAATTAGGCTTCTTGGAGACCTGTTTCTGCTAGTGGAGCAAAAATAAACAGAATATTTGCCAATATTATGTTACATATTCTATGCAAATTTCTTGTTTATGATATCTTACTCACACTTGTGTGGTTATGTTGAATATTGGTACGACTTCGATCGTGGCTATAGCAGAGTCAGATAACAGCTGTATCGATATTCACTCTTGAACTACACCCTTGCTTCAGTGAATAAGTATTTCAAATTCACACAGGTTGACTTGGTCATCATATTTCATGCTCACTATACCAATTCTGTCCTGAAAGCAATTATTGTTTTGCAATTTGATGTCATTTGCCTAAGAGTGTTGGTGCAGTGGTAGCAGAGGGCACAAATAGTGCCTTAAGTACTCTATTTGCCTTAATTACTCAACATAATAGTCCTGTATTTCAATAGGTTTCTGGGGGAAAAGGTCATTTCTGTATAAAAACATGGATTTTCTTCCCACATTAATTCAATTCAACAGACTGACCTTTTTTTCCCCCTCATAGCTTACTGTTTTCATTTACTTGCCAAGACCAGGGTGCATGCATACCTGCTGAAGAAAAGCAACAAATTTGCACATGAAGTCGCCGAAGATCCACCCAGGCAGTGGGTAAAGGGTAGCTGTGAATGGTACACAACACACCAGGAAGATGATATCTGTGGCAGCCAGGTTAGCTACAGAAGAAAGCAAAGCTTCATGACAGCATAAAGGTTAAAGGCAGCACATGGAGCAAAATGTGAAAAAGTAAACCTTATATATGCTTTTGATTCCAGTGAACACTCTCTCTCTCGCTCTCTCTCTCTCTCTCTCTCTCTCTCTCTCTGTCTCTGAGAGAGAGAGTGTGTGTGTGTGTGTGTGTGTGTTGAACTTAATCTTCTTAAATATAGCAATAAATCAATTGCTGGAAAATCTTAGACATACAACATGCAATTCTTCAATGTTCCCCCTTGAAAAACTTCATAAAATACATTCTTATAATTCTATTAACATTTCTGTGACTCATTTTGCCTATTAACTGAATAAATCTACAGTATGTTGGTTCTCTGTATAGTGAGCACATTTTTGCTTCTAGTCTAATAGCTCTGCCGCTACTATAATAGTGCACACCCTATTGACGTCATGCCTTCATTACAAATTTTATCAAGTGGAAAATGATTAAAAGTAAATTAAATTGCCATAGTGGCAGGAAAGGGCAGAGTTTAATTTAGTTTTAAATGAGGTTTCAGTTTAATACATTGAGTGAACACCACAGCTAACCTTGAAAAACTACACAACTAAAGAATATTTCCATTATCATAGCCTGGGTTAATGAAGAAAAAAAAAGGTCTTCACAAAACTGGTTAGTCCATTATTTTTTACAATCGTTTACAAACTGTCAGGTGTGTTAATCCATTGTGCAAATCACATTCAGAATCATTTGAGCCTATTTTTTCTAACACTGTGAAGAACGTAAACTCACCAATGTAGAAGTTGGTAGCAGTCCTCATCTGCCTGTGTTTGGAGATTACATAGATGACCAGGGAGTTCCCTACGAGTCCCACCAGCATGATGAGTGAAAAAAAGAGTGGCACCAGCCAGGCATCTGTCAGGAAAGGATGCTCACCTTCTTCCACCTCCTCCAAGGACAAGTTTCTTGCAGAATCATTCAGCAGCATCTCTGAAGAGTTCCACATCTCACTGGAGAACATGGTGGCTCCTAAAGTTTTTTATTTTGATAGGTTCTTCCCTTAGGGTATATGTCAACAGTGTGTAAAATGGCTGATCTGAAAAATTGTAAACTTATCTGAACGGGATGCTCTTCTATTCTTTCTGAAAAAAAAGGAGCTTCCTGAGCTGCGTCCACTCTGAGGCAAGTTTGCATCTGATTTATACTGAGCCTGAATACACGTGGGCATCAGCAGGGCTGAAGAAAAGAGAGCTAGGGGTCTCCTAGCAACAGTTTGGGGATAGGCATTGCATATGTTGTGCCCAATTCAGAGAATGAGGTAGAGAGAGAGAAAGGGAAGGAGGGAGGGAGGGAGGAGATGGAGGAGAGAGAAAGAGAGAGAGAAAGGGGGTGCACTTTTATTACATACATGCATAACATGGAGATAAAAATCATCTCTCATTTATTTGGGGATTATAGCAGGATAAACAGATGAGGGTTTACTATGATCTGAAAATGAAGTTAGTTATATGATTATTATTATTATTATTATTATTATTATTATTATTATTATTGTACTATTATTATAATTATTTAGCTATACCTACAAACAATGCTAATACAAAATAGAGACGGATGTCAAATTATTGGAAAAATTAATGCTTGTTGACAGACTCTTCTTGTTGGCAGTCTGAGCACGTCTTGCACTGACATATATATACACTATATTGCCAAAAGTATTCGCTCACCTGCCTTGACTCGCATATGAACTTAAGTGACATCCCATTCCTAATCCATAGGGTTCAATATGACGTCGGTCCACCCTTTGCAGCTATAACAGCTTCAACTCTTCTGGGAAGGCTGTCCACAAGGTTTAGGAGTGTGTTTATGGGAATTTTTGACCATTCTTCCAGAAGCGCATTTGTGAGGTCACACACTGATGTTGGACGAGAAGGCCTGGCTCTCAGTCTCCGCTCTAATTCATCCCAAAGGTGTTCTATCGGGTTGAGGTCAGGACTCTGTGCAGGCCAGTCAAGTTCATCCACACCAGACTCTGTCATCCATGTCTTTATGGACCTTGCTTTGTGCACTGGTGCACAGTCATGTTGGAACAGGAAGGGGCCAGCTCCAAACTGTTCCCACAAAGTTGGGAGCATGGAATTGTCCAAAATGTCTTGGTATGCTGAAGCATTCAGAGTTCCTTTCACTGGAACTAAGGGGCCAAGCCCAGCTCCTGAAAAACAACCCCACACCATAATCCCCCCTCCACCAAACTTTACACTTGGCACAATGCAGTCAGACAAGTACCGTTCTCCTGGCAACCGCCAAACCCAGACTCGTCCATCAGATTGCCAGATGGAGAAGCGCGATTCATCACTCCAGAGAACGCGTCTCCACTGCTCTAGAGTCCAGTGGCGGCGTACTTTACACCACTGCATCCGACGCTTTGCATTGCACTTGGTGATGTATGGCTTGGATGCAGCTGCTCGGCCATGGAAACCCATTCCATGAAGCTCTCTGCGCACTGTTCTTGAGCTAATCTGAAGGCCACATGAAGTTTGGAGGTCTGTAGCGATTGACTCTGCAGAAAGTTGGCGACCTCTTTGCACTATGCGCCTCAGCATCCGCTGACCCCGCTCCGTCAGTTTACGTGGCCTACCACTTCGTGGCTGAGTTGCTGTCGTTCCCAAACACTTCCACGTTCTTATAATACAGCTGACAGTTGACTGTGGAATATTTAGGAGCGAGGAAATTTCACGACTGGATTTGTTGCACAGGTGGCATCCTATCAAGTTCCACGCTGGAATTCACTGAGCTCCTGAGAGCGACCCATTCTTTCACAAATGTTTGTAAAAACAGTCTGCATGCCTACGTGCTTGATTTTATACACCTGTGGCCATGGAAGTGATTGGAACACCTGATTCTGATTATTTGGATGGGTGAGCGAATACTTTTGGCAATATAGTGTATAACCTCAGTGTTTATAGACTGATGGCCTTTCCATAGACATAAAATGCACTTTAGTCACTTTAGTCACTGTTACCATTGAAACACTTGCTAAATGAATGCATTCATGACTGATTCTCCTGTTATCTGTCAATCTGTTTTCAAAGACACATTGATTTTTTCCCTCTTGCCATCAATGTCAGATTTTTTATATGCGCCAAGAGAAAGTTAAAATGTTTAATACTTAATGGTACCATTCCATTCCATTATGCTACTCCACTCATTTCCCGTTAATTTGTAACCTGTTTGTAGCTATTCTGTGTGTCAGCGTCATGTATCAGATTCACAGAGGGTGGATTCACATGCAGGGTGAGTTGAATTTCAAACAACAAGGTACAAAAATGAAACAATTCCAAACAGAGGGCATAAAACAGGGAAGGCAAAATAAGGTAAACAGTCACAGAAATAGGAAAAATACTGTAACACACATATGAATAGGTTGAGTGTCCCAGTTATTATCCACAAACAGGGGCAAAACAGAATTATCCAGGGCCTCCCCCTGGGCCAAGGGCCTGGACGTTGTGGATGCGTTGTTCGGACTTGTTGCACATGATCGGGTCCAAGACATTGTGTGCCGGCACCCGGCACTGTTCCTCAGGGCCATACTCCTTTCACTTGTTAAGTTACTGGAGTGTACCCCCCTCATTGCCAAGAGTTAAGGATGTCCTTAACTTGATATGTGGGCTAGCCTTCAACAGAGTAGAGGGGTAGCTGTCGCTTGGCTGGTGGCCAGTGGACCAGGTTTGACTGGCTTAAGACGAAATACATGGATTGGCCTGTGTATCTGGGGCTGATTTTCTTACAGGGAATCATGCTTTCTCAAGTTCTTAGTTGCCAGCCATACTGGTACTGAGGAGTTGGACCTTGATGATGGTTGGCCAAAGTTCTGCAGATCCATGTTACTTACAAAAACCTTTGATGTGCTACCTCCCATACCTGTTTTCTGTGTTTGCACTAGGCATCAGGCACTCGGGAGTCAGTACTGCTGACATTCCAGGGGAGAAATGGGAGTTGATAATGAGTATGGACTGAAATGGGGTAAGTTGCATAGATGAGAAGTGCAGAGAGTTTGGGGTATATTCTGGCCACAGCAAGAATTGGAAACAGTTTTTAGGATGTCATGTATGCAACCCAGTCCAGCATGTCCCCCAACACATTGTTAACCAGGCCCTGGAACACAGAGGGTGCACTAGAGAGACACTAGGTATTTGTAGTGGCCATTGGTGGTGCTAAACACTATCTTCCACTCATCTCCCATGTGGACTAAATTATAGGCATGCTGGAGGTCGAGCTTGGTGAAATAATGGGCTATGCATAGTTGTGCCAGTGCTGCTGGGATGAGTAGAAGGGGATAAAGTTATTTAACGGTGCATTGGTTGAGGCCTTTCTCATTGCTTGGCCATGGACGGGAACACTAATGCTCATAGGGAGGTGTGGCCCCTGGCAGCAGTTCAGTGGTACAGTCATAGAGTGTTTAAGGGGACACCGCTAGCATCAGTTTCATTGAAGACCTACTAGAGGTCTCTGTATGCTGATGGGATACATGTCAGAACACTGGACTCTGGGCTCTCCACAAAGGTAGCTGCAAGTGCCAGTTTGGGTTTTTCACCACGGTGGTCAAGGCAAGAGGGGGAACAGAGGCCACAATAATGGGGTACTTTTCAGACCTAGCGACCAGTTTATTCAGTTTATGAATTTTGTAATAAGTTCTTGGTGGAGGATGTTGATTTTTAAAAATCAGGGCTTGCTTCTGCTCAGTGATGTTGCCCTATCTGATGGGTCCTCCAACAATGATGAGTAGAGTACAAGGGTGTACCAGGTTCTGTTGAGAGCTGCAGCCATTGTACGACCACCTTGTCCATGAAGCAGCCTGTTGCTCCAGAGGCCAATTGAGCTGTCAGGGGATGTGGCATGCCTGAGTGTTGTATAATTATTGGCAACACAAAACCTTTGAGGATAGAAATTGGGGAGGAGTCACCATGAGGGTGTGGGTGCTGGAGTTAAGAAAAGTGAGCACAAAGCAGGCACTACCTGATCATCATCCCTCATGCTTCTGCCTTCCCTGTTCTATCTCGTTGAATCTGGCTTCTCCCAGCTCCATCCTTTCATAGTGATGGCCTGGCACCAGCCCAAGTTGCCCACTGCATCCATGGCGAGAGGAATATTCTGTCTCTTATCAGACTCACAGAGTTTAGATGCAAGAGCAGGGCTAGTTTAATTTCCAACAACAAGGTACAAAAATGAAGCAATTCTAAATGGAACATGCAAAAACGCAAACACAAAAACAGCAAATGTAAAAATAAGGAAAACAGACAAATAGGAACATTAAAAAATACTGGAACATACATATTAACAAATGTCAGACAGGAAAAGTTCAGTCAGGAGCAAAACACCAATATCAAAAAGAGACAAGTTCCAAAAACTGAGAAAAAAGATGAATTTCAAAATAGGAAAATGCAGCAGAAAATTCAAAGGCTTACCAACATCACAAATTGAGAGAAACTGAGCATATACCTTGCAAAGAGGCACTGAAAAAAAAGAAGCTTAAAAAGGGGAAAACCAAGCACACATAGTAGGTAATATGTGAGCTAAATTAAAGGTCCAGTGACTGGGAACGTGAGGGAGCTGTTGGTCGCTGGAAATTGGAGTCTGCAGATGCCATATTTGTTGCCTGCTTCGAAGCGGGATCCGTGATGTTGCACGCTGTGACATTCAGCATGTTGTTCAAGAGTTTTTATTTATTTTTTTCTTTTTAGATTTGGATGTTCTCTGCTTTAAGCTATTTCAGAGCAAAAAAACTCGCAGTTGTAGGGTTCTGCACCAAATCTTTAAGGGTTGAGGGAAAATAGGCTGCTAAGTCTTATTAAAATACTGTTCAATATAATATTAGAACTCACCCTGTCTCAGTAGCAGCAACCCTTTTTTACCCTTTTTTGTTGTTTAAAGGACCATAAAAAATTCTCTCTGCTGGTGGTTAGCAATCCTTTTATGTTTGGACAGAATGCCAATGGTAAAACATAACAAAACAAAAAATCATTTATAAAATATGACAATAAAGTACATTAGTCATCTCCTCTCATCCATCCAGTTAGATTCTGTCAATTTTAGTGCTAATTCATCTGTAAACAATTGGTGCTAAAATGAATAGACAGAGTGAAATTTCACCTTTCTCAAAAAGAATAGAAAGACGACACATGGCTAATGAAAGCAAGAGCCAGATAAAATATGTCTTTTCTTGCACAGAAGACAAGCATGGTTTGTGCAGACCACAGTGTATATCGTGCAGTGAGTTAATAGCTCCGGAAGCATAAAACCATTGAATTTCATAAGGTATTTAGAGACAAATCACAAAACCTAAAATGTCAAGCCTGTTGAGTTTTTCAAAAGAAAGCAACTGGATCTGGACACATCTAAAAAAAAATGATCCAAATGACATGCACTGTTCAAGAACAAACATTTAATACATTGTGCAAACTTGCTCATCTCATTGCAGGTTACAAAATGACCCACAGAGGTGACGCAGAGGAACACAGGAGAATACAAGATGTATTCGAGGACTAAAAGTAGCAGACGGTAACACGCTTAATAAGGCAAGTGACTATGCACTCAAACTAGACAAATTGACATATGTATCTGATCATCTCATCCTGGTTTTGAGGCACTTATCAAAATGAAAACACATCCTCAGGTTTCGCATTAATATGATCTCAGCTCTCTTCTTGTTAAACCTCATAATTATGTTTATGCTTTTATATTGCACTTTTTATATTGAGTGTAAAATCTGTTATTCAATATTTTGGTCAGTGTTTGTTTTATTTGTTTAGCTAGGTTAAATTGTTATTACTCATGATTATGTTTATGCATTTATATAGTGGCCCATTTTCATATTAACATCATGTGAATATTTGATTTTGCACAAACTGCATATCATTTAATAAACTATTATTTTAGTATACAAAATTATTGTTTTATTGTACAGTGGAATACTTATGAAGACGCTTTTATCCAGAGCGACTTACATTTGTCTCCTTTAGACACCTGAGCAGTTGAGGGCCTTGTTCAAGGGCCCCAAAAGTGGCAGTTTGGTGGCCCTGAGTGACCCTATGCTACAAGTGCTGGCCAACTACAATACACTGCCAACCTTAACAACACAATATGTAAGTTTTATTTCATATTATCTTAGGGAGTACAGTCTTACTACTACTACACTACTACTACTACTACTATTACTACTACTACTGCTAATAATAATAATAATAATAATAATAATAATAATAATAATGTAAATACAAAATTGTTCAGACAACTTATAAAATTTAGGGTTATAGTAAGTAGACAGTGCTCAATATACTAAGCTATATCACACATTTAAGCCTCCACATTCCCCAGGAAAATGTCAGGAGCAGACTGCTTTAAAATTAAACAAGCTGAATGAAAAACTGAAAGTTATTAAAACAAGACAGAGAAATGAAAATATTTGAAGTTGTTTATTCAGCGATTTTAAATTTGATAACACTAACAGTATTCCTGATGAAGCATGCACACAGCTTTGGGTCACATCTTCTCAAGCAGATTTATGATGGAGCTTCACCCAGGAGGCTTTTTTAAAAAGTTTGCAATAAGATCCTCTCTGCTTCTCCTAGGTTCTGAAAACTAAATCTTTAAGAATTTTAATAAACAAAGTGTTGGTTTAAACAAACAAAAAAAAATTACTTAGTTAAAATATTTTAATCCAGACATAAATGTACTATATGTGAAATAACCTCTCTATTTAGATTCATTTTCTAAGCTAATTTCAACCATATAGATAAATCAAAATGTCTTTAAGACTAGGAAAATATTGTGTCCAGACATTTGACTAGGACTTCACACCAGATAACTAAGCTGATAGTAACTTATTCATCACACTGAACTGGGAAACTGGAACACAAAACACCATAGGATAATATCTAATATAAAATATGACTGATATAGACAGACGCTTTTTTTATTAAAGTTAATATACTACAACAGTGTTAAAAGGAGATGAACACTAACATTATTATTGAGCAGATTAATTAAATTATCTTCTTCTAACAATATACATCAAGTGAGTTTGCTATATTTTTCCAGATTTTACATATTTCTCTATCCCTCTCCTCTCACTCACTCACTCACTCAAAGTGCTCCTGCTTTACTCGTGCTCTTAAGCAAAGGTTATGAATATAATTACTTTTCTCACCAAATATTTGATAGAACAATGTTTAACTGTGTAACTGCATTTTAGATTCGGTCGTGTCGTGTTATTAAATGGAAATTGTATTGGTTTTTAAAAAGATGCACACTCACCATCCACATTATTAGGAACACTTGTACAGCTGAACATTATGGGTGGAAACCTTGATGTTGATGAGAGATGGCCAAATTTGTTCAAGCTGCCAAGAAAGATATAGTGATAGTAAGATATAGTAACATGCACAAAACATCAAATACTGAGGTGGATGTGATTCAACAGCAGAAAACCACATGAGGTTTCACTGCTGTCAGTCAAGGCCAGGAATCTGAGTTTGTGCCCAAGTTAACCTCAGATTCCTGTTTTTGGCTGACAGGAGTGGAACGTGATGTGGTTTTCTGCTGTTGTAGCTCATCCTCCTCAAGGTTTGAAGTGTTGTGCATGCAGAGATGCTTTTCTGCTTTCACCATGGTTGTAAAGAGTATTTACTAATGAACAAATCTGTATTGACTCTAGTGACTGTTGTGTGTCACATCACTCACATCAATCTGGAACCATGGAGAACCATGCGCCAACCATCAAAGTCACAAAGATCACACTGATATCCCCGTTCTGATGATTGATGTGAACATTAATTGAAACTCTTGACCTGTATCTGATTCATTTTTTCAAAATCGGCATTGTGCTACCCCCACATGATTGCATAAAATATGCAGGTGTTCCTAATAAAGTGGTATAATACACTCCTTGTATTTGTGCTTCCTTTAATCTTTTACACGAAAAGTAATTCTCACAGGTTATACGGCCTCCTGCCGATCATCATCGATATCTCTGTTACCAAAGTCCCTCTCCCTTCTGTGAACCACATCACCTAAGCATTGACTTTGTGAACCTGTCATTTGCTATAAAATGAGCTGCACTCCTTGTGTGCATGAAAAATCTCCCTTCCGCGCTGTATGAGGGCATGTCTGATGATGACTTCAATTTCGCTGTAAGGTAGTGACGGATTCGCAGAAAACCGTTCTGACCCTGCCATGAAATGGTTCATTTTTTGCAGCGTCTGAGGTGACATTATTTCAATTCATTTGAATTTTATTTAAATAGCACTTTTAACAATGAACATTGTCACAAAGCTGCTTTACAGAAATCTATGTATTCAGGATATAAAAGGTAAATGATAAATGTATCCCTAGAGAGCAAGCCAGAGACAATAACAATTACAGCGTTCTCCTGAAATACGTCACCTGGACACACATATTCTCTTAGAATGCTAAACTGTGGAAAGCATAGATATAGCGTTATACCAGGCCAGTTCTGAATTCCTGCATATAGGAGTCAGGGAAAGTATAGCCTCGATTTCCCTCGAGGTATCATGTAATCTGTCGTTACACTTGAATGCAATTATAAAGTATAGGCTTCTCTCTGATAATTGGATTAGTATTCTTGCTGTCACACATAATAAGAGTCCAGAAACTCTTTAGAGTTCCACCAGATTGCAGAGACGTCAATGTAGTGGTGAAACCATTCCCAGACAAACCAGGCCCAATTATAAAATGAAATAGTTGACAAACCAAGACCACCCGTATCAGAACTATGACTCAAACCTGAGTCACATCATTTTAAAGGCACACATAAAGAACTATTTAATGGCACACATAAAGAACATAAAAAAAATACACACTAAGAACAATTTAAGACGCCAATCAGCTTGTCTTGGTACTGGGGGAGGAAACTAGACTACCCAGAGGAAACCAGAGGTGTGAATCAAACCCACAGCCTTGCAGGTGTGAGGCATGTTTGTTAACAAATCTGTGAAGACATACTTTATTACAGAACACAAAGTTTTCCCCTCTTGAATGAACCTCTCATTCCCATACCATAATTGCAAGACAAATTAGCGCTAGTTCTAAACTTTTGGCTTAGACTCAAGGTCACAGAGACGGCTCGTAATCACAGCTGAGTGCCTGCAGATAAGAAAACAAACGGCAGACTGAACACTAATAGAGGAGGAACGGAGGACACACTCAAAAGGACATGCAAATTCTCTTTAATTACTTTTTTCTTTTCTTTTTAACATTCAGTGTCTTTCAACAAAATCATCCTCTTCATTAAAATTAGTATTCTGAGCTTGCATTCATCAAATTCTATTACTTTTCGTCCTGTGGTAAAAAGTACTTTAAGGGTTCTTCAGCTTGTCTATCTACACCTGAACGCAGCAGAGGTGTATGAGGTACTACTTAAAAAAAAAAAAAAAGTTTTCTTTTAAAGTTTGTACATGAAATGTTTGAATTACGGTGTGTTATATAACACTGCAATGTTATTTAAACATTTTTGGTCTTCGGTTTTTAAAGAACCACACCATTACTTCTGACCACCAAGATCTCAGAGGCACAATTAAGCAGACAGAAGCTTGGGAAATTTACATAATGCAGGCATAAATAACCTCAAATAACATGTTTTTGACTTGTGTAAAAATTCAACCTGGTGAACCTGATGGCGAGTTACTGAACCCAGTTGCCTTGAACAAACTGGCTTTGAAGACAACAAGTTAACACACACACACACACTAATTTTTAATATATTTTTTTCCTGTACAGAAGCAATCTTCTGGATTTCAAACACACAGAAATGCTAACAAATGAATGCAAGGACTGAAAATAAACATACAAATGGAAATCAATTACAAAGCTTCAAACTCTCCAGCTTTAATTTTTCAGATATACACAACACAGCTAGTAACCCAGCAACACACACACACACACACACACACACACACAATCAACAGATCACCACAGTGTAATAAAACATTATTGATGTCATGTTTAAGATTAGGATAAAGTATGCATTGAATTTTAAAGCGTGTGTTCAAAGTTTGAGAGTCAAACTTTTGCAGTATGTGTGGGCGGCTCTGAGAAATGTGGCATTAATTAGCATTTATTAATTTGTTTACTGCAATGAAATGTCTAAGTAAACTATATTACCATTACAACTGAGAGCATTCCAGAAATTTGAATACCTTATATTGGATATCTTACAGCTTATTCATGTTATTTAATCTTACTGTTGCATATTACGGTTTTATTTGTGTTGTACTTTTTCCTTTTTACACTGTGCTGAATTTGTTTGACCAAATCTTTATTCTGAGAAACAACATTCCTGGAAAGTCTGATTAAAATAATACAAAAGGTGGTTATGTTTTGTCTGGCTAAATGATGAGATTGTAGGTAATTAGACAAATCCCACACCACACATTATGTAGTCCGGCACATCCACAGTGGCTGGGTGACCTACATTGCTTTAACCACAATCTCCTGACTCCTGACTCCTGACTGGTCAGGTTCAAATCCACTTCATCCAGCTATACAAAATGTGTGCCTCCAGCTGCATTATTCTGTATGAGATATTAAATTTCCTGCCTGCTGCTTCAGCACACTCACTCACTACCTACAGATATCTACAAAGAACAGCCCTATATTCTATACTCAGTGTTCCTCAGGGGTTTTTTGGTGGGCAGTTCTAGTGAAAGATGCATGTTTTGGTTTTCTACTTCTAGAAATGTTTCTATTCATGTTGACATTTCTGGGGAATTGATTTTGGTGACATGGAACACTATTAGCAGAAGTGATTCCTGCTGTTATGCTTAAAACATTTTCTGAAAATGAAATTCTTTGTTGTAGTGTACGGAAGAGAAGGTTTGAGCTTTGTTTATATCCAGAGAAATAATAGTGAAATAAACATGTGCTGTTGTTGTTGATCTTTCGGCTGCTCCCTTGTGCCTGAGGGGTCGCCACAGCGGACCAACTGGTCTGCACAAAATCTTGGCACAGGTTTTACACCAGATGCCCTTCCTGACACAACCCTCCCATTTTTATCCAGGCTTGGGAACAGCACTGCATCCAGTGGCTGGGGTTTGGACACTGGCTGGGAATCAAACCTGGGCCTTCCGCATGGTATGCAAGAACCCTACCACTGAGCCACCAATGCCCTTTTGTGAAACTTGTGCTGCACAGTAGAAATGCTATTCTGAGTTTCAAGAATTTAACAATATACTTAACTATAAAGTAATTTTTTTTTTTAGCAAAAATTACATTTTCTCTAGACATTGTTATATTTTTCAGGCAATATCCTATAGGTTATTTTTGGCACAGCTCTAAAGAAGGCATACTGATGAGCACTTTCTTACCTACTGAGACCACAGCTTGTCCACTTTGTCAGTCTTCCTCTCAGAATGCAGAGAAGATGAGAGGCACAATTAAGCAGACAGAATCTGGGGAAATACATAATGTAGGCTTAAATTACCTGCTTTTGAGATCTGCAAAAATTCAACCTTCTAGATCCGTTAGATGCTTTTAATTTCTCTGATTGTGTTCTGGTCCTCTCTTTATAATGTATGAATGTCTAAATTACAGATAACACTGGGGCCTGACTCCACTCTGACCAGCTTCCTTTACAGAGCAAGGCTGATTACATGGACTTCAGTTGTAGCCTGTATTTCTTGTGAAATCTTACTGTGAGGCAATCAGTTCTTTCTGATCTTTCAGCTCTGTTCTTCCACAAGTATGGATTTAGTGATTCAGTAACATAAAGTAAAGTAAACACAAGTGGAATGGTGATTATCATTCCAATAAATCAACATGTTCTTCATTTAGATTTATTGATTTGGGTCATGTATCCGAGGCAGGTAGACCACATCAAATATGGTGAAAGGAAAGCATGAAGACATGGGAATTAGCTATTAATATGTACAGTGTATATACACTTCAGATCATAATTAGAGACCAATTAGAGTTTGCCTTTCTTTAAATTGGTGCAAAATATAACCTATGAAGTATTGCCTGAATAATATAACAATGTCTAGAGCAAATGGGGTTTTGCAGTTTCTCACACTGCTCTGATGTGAACTTCTTCCACACGTCTTTTCCACAGTTCAGTAGCTGTAGTGGGTTTCTTAGCAATTACTTGGTTGCTAAGGATTTCCCAGAGACTTTTTTTTTAAAATCAGGTTTAGGATTGGCCATTTCATTATTTCAATGTTCTTATTTATTCTAATTTTGACTGATAAATATTCTCAAAGGTGATATGCTGGAAGCAGAAAAAATGAGCATGTATAAGTATATGAGCGACTCCGACAATGGGCAAAATGTTATGACTAGATCAGAACATTTCTAAAACAGCAGGTCTTGTGTGGTGTCTTGCCTGTCATGTCCAATCCCACAGAAGAGCTTCTGTAGTACACATTGCTGTAAATGTTCATGCTGGCTATGATAGAAAGGTGTCAGAATACACTGTGCATCATAGCTTCCTGCATATGGGGCTCAGTCAGAGCACCTATAAAGGGCATGTGAACGTCAGAACTGGAGCATGGAGCAATGGAAAAACATGACCTGGCCTGATGAAACACATTTTCTCTTATATCACGTGGACTGCCGGATGGAACCAGGGTGCACTATGGGTAGAAGGCAAGATGCAGTGTGATGCTCTGGGTAATGTTCTGCTGGGAAAACTTGAGTCCTGCCATTCTGTGGATGTTACTTTGACATATACAACCTACATGCAGACCAAGTGCAGCATCAGTGACTACTGGGGCAGAGGTGTCTCAAATGGTTACAGCTCTATGGTGTAGATTGGATTTCAAGCCTCAGCATTACTAAGCTGCCACTGTTTGGTTGTTCTTAACCTTCTCTGCTTCAAGGGAGCCGTATCATGGTTGATAAAATTTTTCAGCAGGCTAATGTGTCCCGTCTCATTGCAAAACTTGTTCAGGAATGGATTAAAGGAACATGATAAAGAGTTGATTGCTCAGAGCTGTTTTGGCAGCTGCAAAATGTTAGGCATGTGAAGAAAATATTATTATCAGAATTTAAGCTATGAATTTTAATATTAACCTTGACAATGATTGATGTTACACAATCACTTTTCCAGCAGTTGAACAGAAACATACAAGATCATAATAGAGACTGCCATGTTTCACTGAGAGAGATTGAGAAAACCACACCAACGGTCTGAGTGTATACTCAGGAGTGATACAGCAATCAGTCCACCTATGAACAAAAACAATCTCGCAAGGTTAAGTACAACTTGCGATGGAGTACCAAGAACTCAAGCAACATTTCACACCTATTTTCTTCTGAACGTCTAAATTACGAATAACACTGCAGGGGACTAACTCCTCTCTGACCAACTTCTGTTATAGGGCAAGGCTGATACCTGGTCTAACATTGTAGCCTGTATTTCTTTGAAATGTTACTGCAATGCTTTTTCTTCAGTCACCTCCAGTGCCTTTATTCTACCTCTTCCTATTGTCCGATCATGGCTATTCCTTTTTCAAAAACTGATAAAAGGTTTATTAAATAAAACGTGTTCGAGAACGTACTGTATAGATCACTGCATGTCTAAGCTGAAGCTGAGTGTATTGTGGTTGTTTCCTTATTACTATCATTTTTTTTAAAGATGCTATGCTGGGGCTGATTTCTTTCTAGCCCAGACAGTGGACTAATGTGCTTATATGTGATATTATTTAACACAAAAGGGTTGCAGGTTTTCTTGCAGGTTTGGCATTCAGAGAAAATACAGCATGGACTGAGTACAGCATTACAAAATTGTGTAAGCAAAAATGTAGCTGCATGTGTGTGTGTGTGTGTGTGTGTGTGTGAGAGAGAGAGAGAGAGAGAGAGAGAGAGCATGCTTATTATACCATAGATAAGACTTTTGCCTTGGGAATTTCTTGTCCTCTATAATAATTTTCTATCCATATTTATATCAAAGCATTGGAAACAAGTAATTATACGCTATTCATTTCTCCACAGAAACATAGCTGAATGCTGTCTGAAGCTGTTGCATATTAAAACATGCTGCAATTCCTACAAACACAAAAAGGGTAAATAAGGAATGCATGTGTTGCCTATTTGCATATTGAAAGCTATACCTCTGTTATTTGATTTTATTTCTTTTTATTTAAGTTAACCTTCAAAAAGCCCATTACCCTCTGCTGCTCTTTTTTTTTTGTTTGCAGTAGCAAATATTTTCAGTGCTGCTGTCTGCAAGTTTTGTCATTGCCTGGTGGAGAGGAGAGTGCTCTCACTCTCACATATAGAAGTGAAACTTCAGCAATAGCACTTATCGAGCTGCAGTGTCCAACTACTCATTTTATTGTAAGTCTGGACAAAATATTCTACCTTTGGTAAGAAGCCTTTGTTTCAGTGTGAGGTGATTGAATGCCCTGATTGACTTGATGTATTATTGCCATGACCATACTGTGATCCAGCATTGTCAAAGCATTTCAACCATTCAATATAATACATACAAAGGATGAAACACGCATACACACACACACAAACACACAAAATCACCCTTCCCTCGGCAGCATGCAGCTGGCATGCCATCTCACCTGCGTGCTGACACCTGCAGCGTATTCCCTGTGTATTAAAGGCTCTTTTAAAAACACTGCCCATCATATCATTTTAACGCTGCAATGAATTTTCCATATGCTCTCACGTTGCCATTATGTGCCGAGATTTACTGCCACGTGATATTCACCTAGCCTGAGTTTATGTCTTGTAAATTCCTCATTAAAGTTAGTCTCTCAGAGTCATTCGGGGCTTTTGTTACTTCCAGGGTCCTTTATTTGTCTTGCTAGGAAGTCCTTGTTTTGGTTCACTTACTTCCAAGTTTCAGGATTCAAGGTTTCTGTTACATCTTGAACTTTATATTGATCACATTCTTGATCTCTCTGATGTTTCTGTGTCCCCTGTTCCTGCTGCCTGGGGTGCTGCACAGTTTCCTTTTTATGATAAAATGGTGAATCATTTTCATGCTACAAATTCAAGCCAGGCATTTAGAATCTCAGGGGCAAACATGCTGGAGGCTATATTGAGATGTGTGTTTATTCGAAAACACCACAGGGCAAAAACAACTTTTGAGAACTGAAACAGAAAAAAAAAAGTGTATCGTGTGTTGTCTCATACAGCCTCGTGCCTGACTACAGTGCAATAGAGTCGAATAGAATATAGTGCTTTTTTTTTATACAATACGGATCACCTCAAAGCAGCTTTACAGATTTTTTTGTATTATTAGTGCCTAAAGCATAATCCTAACCCTAACCTCAGTAACAAAAATGATATCTTTAGGCTCTTTTGTTGTTGTTGTTGTTTTTTAAATAAGCTCTAAATAGGCAATTTTCCTTGTGACAAATGTCCCACATGGTCAAAACTGTCAAATATTCCTATTCAGCTTGATATTTGGAGCTGGACATTATCTCACTTATCTCAAATAAAGCCACTCACTGTCCCAGCTGAAGAGAATCAGTCCCAAAGCATGATGCTGCTACCGCCACCATGCTTCACAGTCAGGATGGTGTTGTTTGAAATTGTGCTGTATTTGAACCAAATGTACTGAAATCCAAAGGTCCAAAAGGTCTTATCAGAATACTGTGACGGTTCTCAGATGTAATTAGTAAAATAAAACAACTTCCTTCCAGTGCTTTAATGTTGCTGTAGGCATCTGTATAGTCTCCCTGACATGTTTTCTACCTGTTCTGTCATTAAATGAGAAGGGTCATGCCGATCTTGGCTGTTTTTGCAATTCCACATTTCTCTACTTATTGATAATAAAATTTAAAGTGTTTCATGGTTCATTCTATGCCTTTTGTTCATCAATATTCCTCAGTATTTCTCTTCACCCAAAGAGGAAGCTTTAACTGTCATCCATTTTAATATACAAACTCATCTATACCCCTTCATACCTTGCTCATTAAGTTCATTGATTTTACTTGCACGTGTATCTGCCTTCTTTGTTCCATGTACGCCTAATTTTCTGGTTTTGTTTTTGTTTTATGTTAATTTTATACCCTTTTTCTTCAGCACTAAAAACATCCCTTGTATGTGTAAGTATATTTGGCAATAAACCATATTTCGATTCTGATTCAATGGAAAGGTGGACAATTTTGATACAGCTGAATTTAAGGAAAACAAGTACAACTTCAGATTTACTGGGATTCAAGTATAGAAAGTTATAACATGTGAATAAAACGAAGCAGGGAGCCAGGAGATGATCTCTACAGGAATACCATGAGTAACAGAATCAGTGGATCTACATTTCCTAAGGGAAAGAGGATTTACATTTCCCAAGGGAAGCAAACTGAAATATATTAACGAAATAGATCATAATGTAATACCAATGACGGATAGATGGCCAATGAGTGTGACATGGTTTACAGCATCCAATGTTGCGCTTAAAATCTCAGAAAAGGATACTGAGGGCGTCAGAATCAGTAAGAAAGAGGAGGTGATCACTGGAAAATCTCTCACATAATTGACCTTGATTTCTTGATCACAAAACAGTTTATACAAGGATGTGTACACTTTTTATAGCCACAGTACACACTTTGAATGAACAAAACCTATTTCAACATTTTCAGCGAAATGGTCACGAAACCACAAGAAATAGCACTTAAATGAAACCATGCATTGCTTTGACTTGAAGCACCTTGATACATAAAAACGTCAAAGGTGCATTTAACGTTTAAAAGTAAGCAATTATTTTGTTGTTTCTTCCTCACCAACACAATAATTTACATCCTGTCCTGTTTCTGTAAAAAATAAATAAATAAATAAATAAATAAATAAATAAACATTTTAATTGCTCAAATCCGTAACAAACCTGCACATTTCACAGAATGCAATGTTATTCAATAAAATTAAAGTCAGTTATAGATGAAAGAGAGTTTGTCATGTTCTAGTCTCTTCTGTACATTCCCCCTCTGTTGGAGGGAGATAGTCTGCAGAACAGACCTGTCACTCATACATCTATAGGCATCCACAGTATGAGTGCGCTTCACTATTTCACAAGGACTTAGATATCAAAAAAAAAAACAACACTTTTGAAGTTTCTCTCAGTGTTGAGTGTCAGATGTTTAAATGGAAAATGGTGACTTCCGAAGCATGGCAGAGAATATAGGAATGTTTTATTTAAAGGAAATGTATTATTTATTCATTTATGAATGTTTTCAGTGAATAATAGATTAAATAAAATTTGAAAATTCAGATTCATCGGAAATCGTGTCCTCTTCTAGAAACCTTCTAGTGTAAGGAACATACTCAGATTTGCATTTAGCTTTACCTGGATAAAAGCATTCAAGAAAGCATTTCCTTTTTGTGCATCTTTTGATATAACTCTATAACAACTATAATATAAATATGTGTGTAAATATGTAAATATTCACTCAAGCTCTTTCGTCTTTATTAAAGGACAGAACTGGAAATGTGACGTTTGAAGTGTGTGCTCTTTTTAGTTACGGTGGGTGAAACTAGACGACCATCATGCATTACTCACAGTTCAATTACACTGAATATTCACCCAGCGAGAAGTGCTTGAAGGATCTCTTGTCTGTGCACTTACCTTGCTTTTAGAGTGCTTTATACCTTTAAACCCTGAAAATGCATCAGGCTTTCTGGCAAATATCGATGATTATGCTAAATAAATTGCGTAAACTGCTGAGCAAATGGTGTGAAAGTAGCTTATGTTTACATCGAGCGAAATTTGAAATGGCATCATTCTTGAGTTCGTAATGGCAAGCGAGGTTTGCTGAGAGCTGGTGATACGCACAACAAAATTTGCTAAGTTGCTGTGTGCATTTGATTAAATTATCTCAGGCATGCTTTGAAGTTGGAAAGGTTTATTAAATAACAAATTGGTTGGAGCTGAAAAAAACAAGATATTATTTACATCCTGCTGTTCAACGAGGGAACCAGGCGGCTGTAGTGTTAGATTTAAACTAAGCATCTGAACACACATATACTAAACTACTGTACACTTGCTCATTTATTCAATTCAATTCAATTTTATCTGTATAGCGCTTTTAACAATGAACACTGTCTCAAAGCAGCTTCACAGAACATAGGGAAAATAACGTAGTGCAAAAAGTCCTAGATGTTAGACAAAATCCTCCCTAGTGAGCAAGCCTGAGGCGACTGTGGCAAGGAAAAACTCCCTTAGATGGTATGAGGAAGAAACCTTGAGAGGAACCAGACTCAAAAGGGAACCCATCCTCATTTGGGGAGTGTGATTATAAATTTTTCTAAACACTGGATGGTGTGATATGAACAATGTCCTTTCTGCATTTATGTACAGTCAGTTGTGTGATGCAGATACAGCATATGAAGAATGTTAGTGTGTGTATTAATTAAGAGGTTGTTGTCATCCTCGAAGTCCACATAGGTTTGGTAGCATTGCTTTGAATACCCAAATCCTTATGAAGCAGAACCCAGCTGGAGCTGGTTCATCATTTATGCAGTTATCCAATCAGCCAGGCATGTGGCAGCAGCAGCACAATGCACAGCATCATGCAGATACAGATCAAGAGTTTCAGTTAACTTTCACATCAAACATCAGAAAATGTATTATAATGTGCCTTTAATTGTGGCATGGTTGCTGGTGCTAGACAGGCTGGTTTATGTATTTGATAAATCTCCTGAGAAATTTTCAACCCTGTCTTGAAAAAACAAGAAATATGTTGTGTTCATAGACTCTGCAGGCTGGAACATCTTGCTGATGAAAAAAATCAGTGAAGAATGACCAGACTGCTCTGAGCTGCCAGGAAGTATATAGTAACTCAAATAATTGCTCTTTACTGTGGTGAGCAGAAAATCTCAGAATGCACAACATTTTGAATCTTAAGGTGGTTGAGAAGATCAGCTTCCACTTCTGTCAGCAAAGAACAAGAATCTGAGGTAATCATGAGCACAGACTCACCATGACCAGGCAGCTGAAGACTAGAAACAGTCCAGGTCCAGTTTAGATGAATCTGAGCCCATGATAGATTTAGAGGAGTGGAACCGAATGTGGTCTCCTGCTGTTGTAGCTAATCCACATCAAGATTTGACGTTTTGTGCATGCTGAAATACCTTGTGCTCACCACAGTTATATGAGATACTATAATCCTTCCTTGCAGCTCCACCCAATCTGACCATTTTCCTCTGACCTCTCATATTGCCAGTCATTTCCACCCAGAGAACTGTTGATCACGCAGCGTTTTTTGTTTTTCACACTATTTTGTGCATGAAATTCTCTCCTAATTGCCACACTTCATAAAGTCTACACGGTTTCTTTTACTATGAAAACCTGCTTACAAAGAGATTTGTTATAGCACCAGAACAGGTGACTAGAGGAAAGAATTCAAATTCATCTTCATTCATCTTCACATAGCACTGCAGCAAATTTCATAGTTCTAGAGATGTCTCAAAAGCAAGATTAGACACCAGAGCACTTAGACTACAATACATTCCCATACCATTCAGTCTCGAAGGACTTGGTCAAACCTGTCTCTATTTAATTCTGAAGAATGGGTAGAACGGTATGGTAAATGTACTGAATAATAACAGGAAAGTTTTTAATGCCAGACAAATGATGGAAAAAGTAAGGAGTCTGCCATTCAAGCACCATGTGAAATTTGAAAGAAATCATTTGAACCAAGGTAACTTTCCTATTATAAACACTGAGTGTTTGTGGGAGTTGTATTCTGCCATCTGCTTCCCATTTCATATTTTATATGAATAATATACTTGTAAAACAGTTGCCATTTATATCTTATCCAACAATTTTGAAAGTGTGTAGTATGTTTCTTCTTTTAAAATAAGCAGGCTACCATGTGCACTGGTACAGCTGAATGTTAATGATGCAACATCGAATTTCATTATCATTAGCCACACTTTTCTGTTGCACCCCTCAGGCTGCTGTCTGTACACATTTCCTTCAGGTTCTCCAATTTCCTCCCACTTTCCTAAAATCAGTAGGCGGACTGATTGTGCTAAATTGCCCTTAGACGTGAATGAGTGTTTGAATGTGTGTGTGCCTGATCCCCTGCATTAGACTGGTGCATTCCTGCCTCATGCCACGAGTTCCTGGGATAGCTGCCACATCCACTGCAATTGTAATCAGGATAAAAATTTAAAATATCGGAAGGAAGGCATAAATGAATGAATGAATGAATGAATGAATGAGTATATCCTCATACCCTTATACCATCGCATGGCGATTCCAACGTTAGGTATTTTAATGTCAAACTGGAATTAAGATAATACACGAAACAGAAAATGAAACAGCAAAAACAGCCTTAGTCACATATTCATAGTCAAATACTTTTATTTGCATATCGCAGCTAAGGAGGCTGGGGTCAGGGGTAAGGGCCCAGTGGTGGCAGCTTGAACCCCTAACTTGCTGATCAACAACCCAGAGCCTTAAGCATCTGAGCCATCACAACCCCTATGTAACAATAATATACAATATTTTAATTTCTTTTAGTATGCATCACCATCATAGTGTTCATTACTGTTTCATTAACAGAAAGAAATCATTTAAATATAGCTAGACAAGAGAAAGAATAAGGACTGCCTGCTTAAAATGTTCATGGTGTTAAGGGTGTAGTACAACACCTTCAGCTATCAATATAGCCTTCAATTAATCAATAACATTCAGCCTTCACATAGCTTTTTCTGCATGCTGTTTAGTCACGACTGGATTACTTCAGATTGATGTTGCTGTGGTGATGGACCGTTTCTCATCATCTAAGCAAAGTACCTGCAGTCATACTGTTTGTCCTTGGCTTTTCCACAGAGGTGTGTTAGTAAATGCACATGGGAGTAATTTTATTATTTAATCCACTGCATTATGTCCTTGTAGAAAACAAAGGTTAGAAGTATTGGTCATAGTTAGAAATACATTCCTGCATTAGTGAAAATGTGAATGAACGTCCCAAGCATACACTACCACCGGGCCTGATTTAACAAGTTTATTACTCTCTTTTTTAATCCCTTAGTGTAATATATACACACACACACACACACACACACACACCACCCCCACACACACTTACAGCACTGTGCAAAAGTTTCAGGCAGGTGTGAAGAAATTCTGTAATGCAAGAATGCTTTAAGAATGCAAATATGTATATAAATACTTTCACACTTTGTATAAGTGGATTTTGTGGGATTAGTCAGGTGTATGATTAACCAATTATACCAAGTAGGTGCTAATGATCATCAATTTCATATGTTGAAACTCTTTCACTAACTGAAACAGAAACAGCTGTGTAGGAGGCTTAAATCTGGGTGAGAAACAGCCAAACTGTGGTGAGGTTGTGGAAGATAGTTTCATGTCACAGGTAATACACTAGGGCAAGACTGAGCACTGCAACAAAACACAAGGTGGTTATACTGTATCAACAAGGTCTCTCCCAGATTTGAAAGCAGACTGGGGTTTCAAGATGTGCTGTTCAAGCTATTTTAAAGAAGCCCACATAACCTTAATGCAGCAGATGAAAGACACATCATGCTTACTTCCCTTCAACATAGGAAGATGTCCAGCAGTGCCATCAGCAAAGAACTGGCAGAAACCAGTAACACCCAGGTACATCCATCTACAGTCAGGAGAAGTCTGGTCAGACGTGGCCTTTATGGAAGAATTGCAGCCAAAAAAACTATACCTCTGACATAGAAACAAGGCTAAGAGACTCAACTATGCACGAGAAAATAGGCAAGTTTTTCAGCAAAGGTCTGGAGAGTGGTACAATAATGAGGGATGAAGCATGGTTCCTTGCACGTTTGGGGCTGCATTTCTACAAAAAGATAGAGATTTGGTCAGGATTAATGGTGTCCTCAGTGCTGAAAAATTCAGGCAGAATCTTATCCATCATGCAGTACCATCAGGGAGACATCCAAATTTATCCTGCAGCAGGACAATGACCCCAAACATACAGCCAATGTCATTAAGCACTATCTTCAGCATAGAGAAGAACAAGGAGTCATGGAAATGATGGTTTGGCCCCAACAGAGCCCTTATCTCAACATCATCAAGTCTGTCTGGGATTACCTGAAGAGACAGAAGGAATTGAGGCAGCCTACATCCACAGGAGATATATATTTAGTTCTCCAGGATGTTTGAAATAACCTACCTGCTGATATATATATATATATATATATATATATATATATATATATATATATATATATATATATATATGTAGTATGGATGGATGTATAAGCTAATTTCTACCTACTGTTTCTAATATTTTCTAACTTTTACTTGTTCTAACAGAAATGTTGTGTAATGCAATCACACTTATAATGGAAATCTTCCAGAACGAAGATTTTGTGGCAATGCAATACAGATATACAGGAGGTAGAAAATGAAATATAGCTTTGGAGGATTCATGCCTATATAAGCACAGTCTTTTGGCTAATCTTCACTAATTTCACATTCCAGAGTGTGAAGGCTGAATTAACAGAACAATAACACAGCTGTACATAAGATATTGCAATCCACACAAAGTGAGTCATATCAGAGTTCAAAAGAGGACAAATTGTTGGTTTGTGTCTCACTGATGTAACTGTTACCAGGAAAGAAAGTCTCCGGGGTAGTGTCAGCATACCACCACAAAGGACAAACCACATCCAACAGGAAGAGGAAGCTGTCTGAAAGGACGAGGTGTACTCCATGTTCAGTAAGAATTAACTTCTCTTGATTTACCGTATCTATAAAAAATTTCTGCTGGTTTTATTTTGGCAATAGGGAAAATTCTTCAACAATGTCCCTGCTGTTCTTCAAATACAGCAAAACAGAAAGTCCTCAGCAGAAGGTATAGAATTTGTTGTACTGAAATTCGGAAGTTCATTGCAAAAATAACAACACAATAAAGGGGTTCATATTTATTGATGATGTGAACCGTGCGGATCTCATGGGCGGCTAAAAAGGTCAAGCAAAAGTGACCAGATGTTGGCTTGGCATCTGTCTTGCCATTGTGATGAAACCTCACAGGCACATAGGCAGACAAGTAAATGGCAGTCTGCAAGATGATAAGTTCCCTCTCCCATACATCAGAAGGCAGGGAACTGGCTAATTGGCCTTTTTCTTGCAGTGACCTACATTTGAAGGTTTGGTTATAGCTGACCTGAATTGTCAATATTCTGCCTGGACCTCAGTAGATAAAAACGCTGTATTTTGCTGTAATTGTAAATATGTTTTTTCAACCATATTGCCTAGAATATAGTCATGGGAAAAAGAATGCACAGCCCCCTTAAAACTCAATGTTTTTGGTCACATCTTATTGGAGGAACTCTGACCCACTCTTCTTTACAACATTGCTTCAGTTCATTGATGTTTAATTGCATTTGTTTGCGCACAGCTCTCTTAAGATCCATCCACAGTATCTCAGTGGAGTTGAGGTCTGGACTTTCACTTTGCCATTCCAAGAACTTTAGCCATTCAAATGTCAGTGTTGGGGTCATTGTCCTGTTGCATGACCCAATTTCAGCCCAGCTTAAGCTGCTGGACAGATGGCCTCACAATTGTCTCAATGATACTCGGGTATAGAGTGGAAGTCATTGCTTGCAAGTTTCCCCAGACCTGTCCCAGGACCCGTCACAGTAAAACAGCCTCTTCATCATCACCTCTCCATCACTCTGCTTGATAGATTGTATGAGGTGTTTGTGGTGATGTGCTGTGTTTGATTTTCACCAAATATTGGACTGAGCATGAGCATCTCCATCAGTCCGAAGGATATTGTTCCAGAACTTTTTGTGGTTTGTTCAGGTGCAATGTTGCAAACCGCTGCCATATCCTTTTTGGATAGAATGTCTTTTTCTAGCCACCCTTCTATGAATGTCCTACTTTTTTTTTCTTTCTTTCTTTTTTTCTTTTTTACATTTTTACATTTTTAACATTTAACATTTATGGCATTTTGGCAGACACCCTCATCCAGAGCGGCTTATCCTGAGCAGTTGAAGATTAAGGGCCTTGTTCAAGGGCCCAGAAGTGGCAGCTTGGTGGTTCTGGGATTTGAACTCACTATAATTGTTCAGTATTTTTCTGATTATGCTGTCATGAACATAAACATTTAATGTACTTACAGAGAGGCCTGTAGGTCACATGATTTAGCTCAGTGGTCTGAACTTGGACTGGATTTGCTGGAACAAACCCATCAGGGAAGATTGGCAACAGACTTGAAGGCTCTCCATTTGTAAATAATCCTTCTCATTGTACAATGGTGCATTACCAATCTCAGATTTATGAGCAGCAGCAATTTGCTTCACTGAAGTAATGGTTGATGTCATTTCTTCTTGGTATAATGTAGACACATATTTGCTCAAGAACACAAAACTGCCAAAAATTTCTGCTTTTAATAGGGGCAGTCACACTTCTTGGTGATTAATTAATTTGTTTCATTAGAGACAACTGGCTGCTAATTATTCTCTTAATGATTGTACTTTTGTTTCCCCAGGTGGTTTTTGAATGTTGCTTTTCTTTTTTTTTTAGACATATTTTCTTATTAGACATATTTTCTTATTAGACATATTTAATTAGCTCTTAGCTCTGAATCATTTTTTTGTAGCTCTATGTTCTATCATGGTGCTGGAGAAACATTGTGTATTTCACTATGTACTGCATCAGCTACATACTGTTAAAATGACAATAAAAGCTTCTTGACTCTTGACTTGATATTTTTAAATAACTATATATTCAAATTGGTTGTGATTTTTGTTTCAATAATTTTTTTTCAGTAATTCATTTGTTTGTAGAAGTCGGTGAGGACAATAAATTTTTTACTGAGGCCCTGACAAATAGAAACATAGAATTGAAGGAAGGTGTATTTTAATGACTGTGTACAATACACAGGTACAAAATTATAAAGGTTGTACAGTGTAAATGTGTACCAAATATAGTACACAGCAAACCTGGGTTGCCAGTAAATTGGTGTAAAATTTTAGAATAAATAACAACGAAACATTTTTAGAGTAAGATACTGTATGAATATCTGAATGTTGTATAAAACTGCACTTAATCCAGTACATTCGCTTGATACAGGAAACAACTAAGATAGAAATTATAGGCCTTGCCTTACTATAAGTGCACTGGAATTTCAAACCTTCTAATCTGTAACTCAAGCCTTAACCAATGAGCTATCCTTGCAACAAGCTTGCAGTGATTCAACTACTTCTATCAATAAATTAACTCCACTTAAAGATTGCATTGTATCACTGCAAACAAGTTGTGGTGGTGAAGGTTTTGTATCACATATCAGAAAATCCCACCACCCCAAGCTGCCTTGATAGGTTCCTTGAGAAAGACCCTTCTGCTCACTTGTATCCTGTGTCAACCAAATGTACAGGGTTATGTGTGATTTTATACTATGTACGATATTATAGCACTTTACTGTAAAATACTTTTTACAGTACTTCTTTGGCAACCTAAGTAAGATTTTACTGGGTACAGTAGACCTTCAGGGCAGCTACTAAATGCCGTAAATGTGAATGTCTGAATATAAATGTTAAAATTTTAGCTTCTTCAAGCATGGATAATTAGACATTTGCTGTTTTGACACGACTTCAGTGAGCACTATGGTGTGTGACTATTCAGATGAAATGAATCTAGACTTGAAATTTAATTTTTTTTTAATGCAAGTCGATTTGCTGGCATAAGACAGGCAATTTAAAGCATATCATATAACCCACTGGCATCACAGTGTTCTATAGACTATATATAAATGTAAGAAAAACAAATAAGTCAGTATAATTCCAGACTTCATTCTGTTCCTTACTGGTCATTTATGGCAGAACATTAAAGCGTTAATAATATTAAGAGAAAAGAGCACAAGCTGACTATTTATTCATGGATTGCTAATGGCATCTGAAGCTAGTTTTCTAAATTTGCTTGCTGAGTATTGGCACCAATTTAGACAGCTCATAGTGGGCATCTTAATCGGCAAAGTTTCCAGCTATGGAAACGGCATGTAACCATGGCAACAAATTAAATTCCATGTTCTTCTCTGTGTTCTATATAAATCACACAGCTGCACTGATCGTTTGGGTAATACGCCACTCAGTTAAGTGCTTGGCAAAACAAATCGGTCAGCAGCCTTTTCAGTGCACGTCCTCATGCGTATGACTAGCATTCATTAATAACATGTACTGGGGAAAAAAAGGGTGTAATAAGTTAATGGACTCTTTGCTCACAACAAACAACAAAATGTTGTCCTACTTTGTTCTTTGTACTTTGTTCTAAATTTAGGATGAAAGGACATCTTAGAGGGTGGTGCAGTGTAGTACATCACTACTCCAGGGCCCTTGTTTTGAGCTCTGTATAAGCGATCTGCATGTGCTTCCTCCAGGTACACTGGTTTCCTCACACCTCTTGAAACATGCCATAAGTATAAAGGAAAGAACCAAATTCAGTATTTCTATTTATACTAGAATGCGTGTCTGCACCCCAGTCTACATGGGTCTGTCTGCATTTGAACAGGAGTATGATTTAGTTGAAGCAGAAGATGCATTATCTTGATAAGAAAAAGAAAAACAAGACCTTCATATTTCCATGGCTACAGGTGTCTATATTTATAAGTGTGAAATCCTCTACTGAAATCTAACCTTAGGCACCAATTTGAGAATGCATATGGTTGAGTAGCTGGTTTCATTTTTGTTATTGCCGCTGATTACCTTGACGGATAAGAGGGCGATCAGGAGCAATAGCATTAGGTGCTGTAGTATATTGTGTTGCATTAATGTGATGAAGCAGCAAATGATCAAAATAGAAACTAAATTAACCTAATAATTTGTGCCAGCTAATTTAAAAGAATAAGTAATAATGTCAAGCACTACGACTGATATTGCAGCACACACTACACAATGTTTAGCAAAAACATAGTTTAGATTCATCTTAAATTATGTGTAGCTTGTAGTCTAACAAGTTACAATTCAAAGTAAGCCATATGACTAAAAGTATCCAGACACCTAACCGCCACACGCTTATATTGGTCTTCACTAAATGTTCACTAGACTTCACTAGAATTAAAGGGGCAAAACCTGTTCCAGCATGACAATGCCCCTGTGCACAAAGCAAGGTTAATGAAGACGTGGTTTGCCAAGGCTGTTTTGGGATCTACTACTATCACAACTAATCCCCAGGTCTTCTCCATCAACATCAGTGCCTTAGTAACAGTACACAGAGCATCTTACATTTTATGTCATACAACTGAGCAGCTGAGGGTTAGGGGCCTTGCTCAGGGGCCCAGCAGATGCAGCTAGGTGGTCATGGGATTCAAACTCACAACCTTCTGATCAGTACACTTGTACTCTGTTCACTTCACTTGTTGCTTAATGAGCAAATCTTCAAATGTAGTGGAAAGCCTTCCCAGAAAATTGGAGCTTATTATAAGGCAGACTAAATCTGGAATGGAATGTGATGGTCAGATATCCACAATTTTAGAATATACAGTATAGAGACATACATATATGTATACAGCACAGTACATATAGTACATATATAGAGACAAAGCTATCAAAAAAGTATGGCGCTGTAGAAAAGGTTGACATGGTCATGGTGTGTCATATTTGATCTTCTGAAATAGGAACTATGGAAAAGTTTCTATATGCCTGAGGGTTTTAATCATTTAAAAAGCCTCATAGTCCTAAATCTAAGCAGCTTGGAGACATTTCACAGGTCACTCAAAGAGCATCTTCACTGCCTGGTTCCTCTCAGTGTTTCTTCCTGAGGTTTTTTTTCTTTCCACTTTTGCCTCTGGCTTGTTCAGGACATCTAAATCTACATCTGGATTTCTCTAAAACTGCATTGTGATGATGTCTGTTGTGAAAACTGACTTCTGAGCGCAGAAAGGAAACAATCACTTTGACCCTGTTCTATTGAACCACAATCACACTGAACACAGAACTGAGGAAGCCTATAGCATGAGTGGAGAAACAGCACTGAGATTCTAACTGAAGCTACCTAAGCTGCCTACACTCCGGTCCTGGAGGCTCAGTATCTAATGGACTTGTTAAAGTTAAGATATTTTTCCATCCTTACGCAATTGGTGGTGTGAGTATCCAAAGGGAAAGTTGTCTGGATTTACTCTTTAAAAATGAGACTTTCAAGACATATAGAACTGGAGCTGAAAAGTAAAAAACATTCTTATTAAACAGGAGTTTCAAGCAGAATAGCATGCTACTTTTTCCACAAGGACACATACGGGCCTGTTAATGGGCTTTAATAATGCTGTTTTAAATCGTTTGCTCTCAGTGTTGAAAGAAATCGCTTAAAACTCTACTTTTCTGGATAATTTGATCTCCTTTGGGTAGTGCAGCTCCATGATGATTTCACTTCAATATATGTCAGTTTGCTTTGTGTAGCAATGGCGGTAGTGACAGATTACTGGCAAATTGGTTAAGGTGGGAAAAAAACAGTCTTTCATTTCTCTTTTACTTGCCTAGCTGAAAGCAGTGACTTTTCTTTCAAAATTCAAGATTCGATATATAAGATTTTATTTGCCATAGCATAACTTGCAGTGAAATGACACTCTGGTGTAGTCCTCCTTAGATTGTACATATACAAAACTAGCTTTAAAAATAAGTAATGATAAGAAATAGACTTGCAGACATGTAGAGGACTCGAAATACCGATTCTCTTCTCTCCTCAGTATTAACATGGTATTTTCAGTCAGTGCAACAAAGAACAGATTTTGTGACGGTACCAGCAGTATACTTATAATAAATAGATATAAATAGACATATTTTTACAGAATTAAGTGTGGTAACAGCTCAGTCAGTGGAGTGCAGAGTGACAAGAGAGACTTATGGAGATCTGTGGAGACACAAGTCTTTTTCTTCAGTTATCATATTTCAGGTGCGGACAATCCAGCACTACTATGTGCCTTTCTTTGTAAACTGTGGGAGAAAGTGGGAGTCTGATATTAAATTGAAATTAATTGGATTAAATCCTGTATGTTTTATATCTATGTGGCTGCTGAATCTTGAAATTTCATGCTGAGATGCAGTCCCAAATTATTCTATTATATTCCCCTGTCACCAGTTAAAATAAATCCATTATCGTCAACGCATCGAAATGATTGGCACCTTATAAATAATGCTGGCGGCTCAGAATAAATGACTTTCAAGATGAGGTTGATAGAAGCATAATGTACAACTCGGCTCAGATGAATGATAATTCAATTATTTAACATGGCACCATGCAGAATGGCATATCTCTATCAAATTGCTCATGAAGGCACATGGGAGCATGTATCTGTGTACTGTCCATCGGCAACTACAAATAGAATATAGCCCCATGCTCATAGCTAGATCCTGATGAACTGGTACAGCTTGTCATGTTTCCAGTGGCTTTATGTTCTTCATTCATTTCCATTCTGCCTTGTTGCCACAGTTACCATCATACATATCATGCTATTTGACTGAGAATCATGCTATCAGCCTCATGGTCAATGGGTGCTCATTATCTTGCATTTGCTAAATCAGCGAGGCTCTTTGACTTTCTGGTTTGAAGCTGGTTTGGAAATGTATTTGGAATGTATAAAAATCTATTCAAATGAATACTGTTTGTTATTCATCTTGCCTCCGTATATGACGAAAGAATTTTCACTCCAATTGGTAGAACTGAAGACGCAAAGAGATATATATTTGATATAAACCACAGAAGGCAAGAAAGAAATAAAAGCCCATAGAGTGAATATACACTATTATAAGGTAGCTTTACTCTGGGCTGGGGAACTGACATGAAGCTTAGAACAAAGGATACAATCGCTACAAGGCTAAGCACAAAACATGGTGTGAATACAGATAAAGATTTTAAGCAATAAAGTTTAAACTAAGCCTGAAGGTCAAATGTGCTGAAAATGCCAAGGTCTGTTTGGACCTGTATACAAAAAGCATGTGATGGATCACATGCAGCAACCACATATCATCAAGCCTTACTCTGATCACATTATGCAAATCCTGTACTTTCATTCTCTGCATTTCAATACTTCTCCTGTGTCCTTGCCTTTTACTCCATGTGAAATACAACTTCACTTTCACATACACTTTCCCTGCACATTTACAAACTAACAATTTATCAGGGACAGGATTGGTTTTCTCCAGAAATAAACTCCATCATAATCCCAAAATGTTCTGCTGTTATATGCTATAAAACATACGATAGATAGATAGATAGATAGATAGATAGATAGATAGATAGATAGATAGATAGATAGATAGATAGATAGATAGATAGATAGATAGATAGATAGATAGATAGATAGATAGATACTTCATTGATCCAAGAAGCCAGTAGCAACATACAGCAAGACAAGATTTTCACACCACAGTAAACCCCATATTTGTTCTTTTAACAAATATATACAGACACACTTCAAGCATTAGCACAAATGAAAGAATTCACATGTTTTAATATACAAGTCATGCTTGTGTTGTATTCTGAGAGGTGAAACGCTTCGAGTGGTCTGCCATTGCTATTATTTTACTTCTAGTTATTTATTAAAGTATTTAGCTAAAGTTGCCTTAATAAAGTTAGATTATTAAATTGTGCACCTTGGTAGATGAAATATGAGTACTGATCGGCTCATTTTTCAACAGCCATATCTAACAAACAAGCAAAGGAAGGGAATACAAATTTCACACAGTACTTATAACATTGACTTTGAAGGAACTTTGGCGCCATCATCTGTCTGATAAAGCAAAAAATATGTTCTCCTGAAATATGTTTCTATACATGCTATTTAAAAAAAAATCTGCAAATGTAATTATATTATATTTGATGAGATTAAAAATTGGGGGGGAAACAATATTTGTGTAATGTGCAAAAATTTGGACTTAATAATACTCTCTTGGGCAGATATTAGAGCTTGCTAATTCTAAAGAGCTTGGAGTATTTCTGTTATCAAGGAATTTTCACCACCATCCCTTGCAGAAAATCTCTAGTAATGAGACATGCTTGTGCCATTTTACATTTGAATGATGTGTAGTGCATGGGACTATAGGGCCATTTCAAAAATTTCATAGTGAATTTTTTTGGATCATGGTCAAGAAGCCGGTCTTTTTTCAGCTTCAGTCTCTTGAATGACTGCCACATTGGTGATATTTACTGGAATTCATTCTTCCATCTACCCATGCAATGTTTCCTGTGCCCCAGAGCAAAATAGATCTAACACTACTAACAGCTGGAAAGGCCCAAGACCACACTGACATCAACTGGGGACACATCCTTTAGTCCTATAGATTCCAAACTATTGAACACTGCCCCTAAGACTTTTAGGACCATTTCCTTCTCTCAATTTAAATGTCAACTTAGAACATTTTTCCCCAAACACTTTTCTCTTTCTTTTTTTTGTATAGTCTTTTTTCCTTTTTCCCCCTTATAAATACATGCAGTGAATACACACCCCTGTGATCAATCATGTCAGAGCTTTTTTTTCCACCAGAAGGCATTCCTTTGTTGACTTGGATTTGTGCTTTGGAGTTGCCACAACCATGCTTTACCATGTGCATATATCATTTAGATACGAGTACTGTCCAGATCACAACACATTTTGCCCCGTGGATAGGGATCATTTAGATACGAGTACTGTCCAGATCACAACACATTTTGCCCCGTGGATATGGATCATTTAGATACGAGTACTGTCCAGATCACAACACATTTTGCCCCGTGGATAGGGATCATTTAGATACGAGTACTGTCCAGATCACAACACATTTTGCCCCGTGGATAGGGATCATTTAGATACGAGTACTGTCCAGGTCACAACACATTTTGCCCCGTGGATATGGATCATTTAGGCAGGCTTTTCAGGGCAGATTCACATGTTTCTGCCAGTGTGGCCTGTGCTTGAAACAATACCTCCAGATTGGTTGAGTGCCATGTGACCTGCTGTCAGAAGCAAGGCTTTAATCAACTCCATGGAGAAGGGACTGGCCACTACCAGATGGAGCTCATAGATTTGCCTTGTGGGAGTTTCTTTATAATGTCTCTGTACACATTTAATGAGAGATCATATATAGCAGCAAAAAATTAAGCAATAGTTTAAAATGGGGAAATGTTATTACACATTATAACACGTCATAGGATTGGTCCAAGGAGTCATCTGGATATGTGTTTCACTGTGTCATATCTAATTGGCAAAAGTTGCGAAAATCTTAACTCACATCTGTCTTCTGTCAAGCTATCATTTTGTCACTTGCTGCTGTCTCTGAAATCACTGCTCCATATCAGGCTTGTACATACAAAATGAATTAAATCTTTGAGATAAACAGAATTCATTGCCAACTGGCAAGCAGAAGAGCATGTTCAGTGAGAAAAGTTGAGCTAGATTTTCTAACCCAGTTTGGGTCACAGCCATGTTAAGGGTGGCTGTCACAGCTGTTCCAGAGCCTTGCCAGCTGTGTCTGTGATTTGGCAGAGGCTGAGCAGAGCCATTCCTGAATGGTGCTCCTCACACAAGCACCAATAAATGGGCTTAAATCTTGAGGAATCAGAGGGCTTCAACTGTAGTGCATGGCTTGAGATTTAAAATGTTCAATTTAAGCTGTGAATTATGTCAAGCCATTCATGTTCTTAGAAAGAGCCTTCAGAAGAAGTCAGAAAGAACTTTAATACCAAGCGTGTTTACACACACAAGGAATACAGTATGACTTGGCGACAGGAGTTCCAGTGCAGAAGAAAGAAGTGCAGATTTACACAGTAGGGATATAACACTAATATAAGAAAAAGAGAAAATTAAATAATGCACTATATACAGAAATAAAAATTGTTTAAATGAATGAACAGATATGTTACTTACATAACATAGTGTGTAGTTTACAAAAGTACAATTTTCAAATTCTACGTAGAAATGGTTCAGTTGAGATGGACAGTGTATAAATAGGAATGTTTTAATTGTTTAGGCTGAATATAGCCTGCAAGAAAAAATTGTTCTTGTGCCTGGCTGTTCTAGTGGTGAAGAGAGAGTGGACTGGGTGTGAGGGGTCCAAAGTGATTTTCTTAGCCCTTTTTCTCACTCTGAAGGTTGGGCAGGGGGAACCAATAATCCTCTGAGCAGTCCTGACTGTCCATTATAGTCTCTTGATATCTGATTTGGTAGCTGAACCAAACCAGACAGTTATGGATAAACACAGGACAGACTCAATGATGGCAGCATCTCCTGTGGCAGGTTGAATTTCCTCGGTTGGTGAAGGAAGTACAGTCTCTGCTGAGCTTTTTTAGCAATGGAGTTGTCCCACTTCAGGTCCTAAGAGATGAGAGAAGAGAGTGACCAGGAACCTGAAAGACTCCACTGTTGTTACAGTATTGTTCATGATGGTGAGTGGGGGAAGTGCAGGGGGGTTTCTCCTGAAGTCCACGATCATCTCCACTGTTTTGAGCTTGTTGAGCTCCAGGTTGTTGTGATTGCACCAGGCAGACAGCTCTTTAACCTCCTGTCTATAAGCAGACTCATCTCCATTGTGGATGAGGCAAATGAAGCATTATTTGGGCTTTTCATGCAAGGAGTCCCTGAGGATTAGGATTGTTTTTCACAGGTGGGAAATACCAGTTCATCAGGCACACAACAGGGACCTGTCCTCATGAGCCAGGGACTGCAGGCATTGGTCTGAATGCATGCTTGGGCCCCTTTAACAGTAATAGCTCCAGGGGGAAATGGAGACACACACACACACACACACTTAGTCCAAAGCAAGGCATTGAACAGTGTCATCCCTCTAGCTATACTGGACATCATAAAGTATTTGGTAGAAGCTAGAATACCCTAAGCTAGCAAGTGGCAGGTGCAAAAAAAAATCAAATGCACAAGCTGGATTGACCTCATAATGTTTTTACATTAAAGTGGTACATGTTTGAGTTGAGAGATTGGAGATTTTGTAGTTTGGAATGAGCACAAACACAGACAATAAACTGCTTCAGCAGAATTGACCCATGTTTAATTTAGCTGTAATTGTGAAATCAATAGTTTGTTTTTGAGTGTGAAATGTTTTCCAGAGGCCATTTACCTATCTTTCATCGTTCTTTTGATGTCCTGCATATACTGTACAAACCCAAAGGCTCTCAAACAGACAATAATTCAGTGAGGATAAATTGAAATAAGAATAAACACATCATACTCTCTTGCAGTGTAGACATGCAGTATATCATCTTGTCACCTGAGTATGGTACAGTCTAAGGTCTGAATATGATAAGATACTTTAAATATGAGTACCTGGTCTAAATAGTTTTTAAAAATTAGCTACAAAGAAAAAAAGATATTAAGAAGTTATGAGAAAATAAAGAAAGCAATTTCCCCCCATTTTGTGACTAATTGCTGTTAGTAGAAGTTATTTTTATGATGATTATTATTATTATTATCATCATCATTACCTGAATATTATCAAAGAAATAATTCTGCTGGCTCATACAAGTTTAATACTTTTTTTGAAATAGGTACCTGATGTGTTTGCTATAGTGAACTTAAGCAGATTTTTATAGAGCTTTGCTACAAATATACCCTGATGACTGATGACTTCTAAAAGAAGCTATTTTTCTATTTTTGTTAGAGATTTCAATTTGACTAACTTTATCATAGATCTCATTTGATGCAAATTTGCTGTCTTAGATTTAAAGACAAAACATGCATGTGAAGATCAGGGTCAATGAAGCTATAGCTCATGATAAATTCTGGGAAAATAATGTTACAGTGAGGCTTATCCATACTGGGGTAGTTTCCTGTTTTAATTACAGCCTCTCAGTGATGTTCACAATTCCTTCACCTCTGGAATCCTGGACCTCATGGATGAACACTACTTTCTCCTCCAGGACACAGTGTAAGATTAGTATTGGGTTTTTTTCTATTTTTTAACATTCATATATACATCAACAATGTTATAGAAAACAGTGAGATATTGTTATTTAGTTTAATTGTCCGAAAGATCTATTACACAAAGAGAACGGTTCACTTCTCACTTCTTACCAGAATGTTTTTGATTACGTTTTGTTAACTTTTGCGTTTTGTTAAATTTGCTTAAGATTAATGGACTTACCATTCTTTTTTTTGCCAGTTCCTTGTTTAAATTATATTTGCACTGATTAGAGTTGGGAGGAATTTAGTCTAAACGCTGTCAAATTCCATCCTAATCAACAGCAGCTCGACACTGAGACGTTTGATTGCTCTAGTCTAGTGAGTCTAATGGATAGATGGTTTGTGCCAGTGGAAGTTTCTGGAATAAAAAGCTCAATGTTTCCAATATAGCCAGAATATTATTTGTACATATTTCTATAATGAGAATTTGATATTTGAATTGTTGCATAAAATAAATCTGTTCTGGCTGCAAACATTTCAAAGGTTTGGACACTACCATCTTATTGACAAATAGGAAGACGATTGGAACCGTGAGAAATTGAAAACATATAAAGGGGCAGTAAGAGATACAACAGTGTTAGGCGCCATAGACAGTATTAGCTGCGGTGAATGTTTTTATTAAAAATAAAAACCAACATCACAGTATTATTGGTGAACTCCAGGAACATGCAAAGGATCAGGTGGTTTACTGACAAGAAATAAGAGGATGAGATGAAAATCTGATGGCAAGGAAACAAATGAGGGTCAAGATGTAACAAAGGCCTGGTATAACACGTGTTAACAGAGCTGAACAAATATTTGGCAAAGTGTCTTTGTTGGGACCAACTTTACATAGAGTAGTGGTGATTGAGTCCCGGTGTGTGCAATCAGCAATTGGGTTAAACCCCACACCCCCATAGAGGAGCTACTCCAGAGGCAGAGATCTTTTTGGTTGGAACCTAGAACATGGCTTGGGTTTTTCATGATACCAGACATGAAACTCAGATACCATGAGGGGGTTGAGGATGCAAACATGAGTTGAGGATGGAGGTTCTTTCCTTGATTTTAAGGGGTTCTGGTGGTGTGGATGGGGATACTCCTTCCACAAAAGCACCTTGAATTGTGGGCTTGAGGCATGGCATGTAGAGAGCCAACAGGAAAGCTGATAGGTAATGTAATTATGTGTTGGAGAATGTTGTCAGGTCCAGTGCATTGGTGCAAAGGTTTTCTGCACCTTTGGTCAATGCAAATGAAATTGCAAGTGCATGTAGAAATTGGTCAACCCCTTCAATTGGGCACAAGTGAGAATGTTGTTCATGTAAGCATAGATAAATAATGTGTTATAGATATGATAAATGATGTGCTATAAAGATAAAGATATGATCATGTCTCCCAAACATTTGTTAAGTAAACACTGAAATACCAAGGGGGTGAAAGAGAATCTGACAACACTCATAGTTGGCACATGTGGTGCTGAAAGCCATTTTTCATTCATCCCTTTCTCTGATGCCTAACATTTTCTCTTCATCTCTATCTCTCTCTCTCTCTGACTGCTTCTGCTCTCTGGACCTACCTGAAACATCCTGATACCCTACCTCTGGTTGGAGTCTCATTGTTTGGAAGTGCTCACTGCTGTTTAGGATGGCCCTATGTGGACTATCTGGCGATACATAGGACTGCTGTGGATAGCACCACTTGAAGATAATGGCAGTGGATTTTAGCTGCAGTTGCCACCATTGAAAATCATTGTGTTATCAATTAAATCAGAGCCAGTATTCCAAGAAGAGGATCTTTGACTTGTCTACTGTAATTATTTTGCAGAATATTTATAATTGCAAAATGAATGCATGAGAGTTTCAGATTCAAGATTACAACAAAGAGCATTGTAGAAAGATGTATTCTTTGAACTCGCTAAGAAAAGCATTTCTGGATTAATACCTCTGAAATACTTTAAAATGAATTTCCTTTACCTTATTTGACAGTAAAAACTTATTACATGCTGACTATATTTTGTCAGTGGAAGGTATGGAAAAAATAGTTTTCATTTCAGAAGTGCTTTTGCATAATAACTGATATCTCGACTAAGGCATTTTCTAATATATGAGTTACTTCACTTCTAATCAAAGATATTTATACCTCCAATAACTAGTTTTGGAATCTGCCCAACAACTGAGTAGTCACTGATATGCGTTTTCACAAGGTGAATCAATTTAGTGGAAATATTCTTCACAGCCAAACTGTAATCTCTGAACAAAAACTTCATAAATTGCTGATAATTATAAATCTCACAATTACACAAAGGGAGCAGCCGAAAGATCAACAACAACAATTATTTAGTAAGTCTAAAATAAAGAGAATTCCCTTGACAAGCCATTCTTTTTCAAATATACATGATTTCACATGCTGGTTCTTCCATAATATACATGAGTGTGGAGTGAAATTATGTTTAAAGGAAAGTTTCCTATATGTGAAGTCACACAATAGTAACCTACTACATTATTCAGAAAACAGACTGGGTATATAAAAACCATTTAGAATTCTTCTGGGCCAAGCAATGTTTCGTCTAGTTTATAATAATAAAAATCATAATAAGATTTTTAAAATGATATTAAGAGTACTGAAATCAAGAACATTAAATCCATCTTCAGCAAAAGTTCTGATAATCATTTTTTGGTGGTGTGTGTGTGTGTGTGAGAGAGAGAGAGAGAGAATGAATGAATGAATGAATGAATGAATGAATGAATGAATGAGTGCAGGATATACCTTCGCTATTTCCCTTAGCCTTGGAAAGCAAAACACTTCTATGTGGATTGTCAGGTTCCTCAGAGACTCAGAGAAATTACAAACAGCCTTCGCTTTATTTAAACACTTAGATAATTTAGTTGTGACTCTTTTAGATGGACATTTACTGATTATAATACAGAGATATCTAACTGTTTGTTTCACCCTAATTCTGCATACATCTGGGATTTCAGAGCGATGAACTGTCATAATATCAAATTTATCCTGATTGACAGATCTGAGGTCAGAGGCATCTGAGGACAGTTTCAGCGCCTCTGATATAAAGAGGACCTGCCTTTAATGCTTCAGATCTATCATCTCTGCAAGCTGATTGATTAAAATAGTGTGGGGCTGCTATTTGGATGCTCTTAATATTTGATCAATGTACTGTATATAGATTAAGACACCCAGGAACCATCAGAAACAAAAAATTAGGAGAAATAGGACATCCTTGCCTGATACCTCTCCCAAAGACAAAACGTGGTAAAGGCCTGTGAGACAATGATGCAGTACTAGTGATGTTTTTATAAAGAATTTTCACAAATTTTAAACCAAAGTCACATCACAATACAGCAGACTTGAACCCGGCTTGGTGAATGCGCCCTCTCCGTGTGAAGATGAGTCACGTGCTGGAGTGGTGCTCGTCACATGAGCAGCTGATCTCCGCTTCCTCTCTCTGGATGGCTGCAGGATTTTCAAGCTCCTCTGGTTCAGCGCTAGCAAAGGAGCCGCTCCGTTCTTTTATACTCTAAATCCAAAAGCCTTTCGAGCCACGATAGGCTGTAGATTTATCTGGAAGTGTACGATTAGGTAGCCAAACTGGCGCTGTTGGTTGAGTGGATGATGAACGGCCACGCCATTCTCTACACCGGGGTCACTTTGGCCTTCTGGAGCACCATCCTCATCGTCGGTAGGTTCTTAAACTAATATTTATTTTATAAATCTTTCCATTTCCTTATGATATCCTTGATCATCTCTGGCGAATTGCGTGTAGACTTTCATTCACACGATCCGTGGATTTCTGGACAGCCCAGCTTTTTTCGTCCACTCGCCCCCTATTAGTTAGCATTGCTAATATAACTAGCCTGTGGAATAAGCTAGTCAGGTTACTGTCATCTGTCACACAGCGTCTGTAGACGTCTTCTAAATAGAAAGAAATGGACATATTGCTAAATAAATAGTGTTAAAGATCGCTTTAGGATGTAATCTGTACTTTAGAGAGCTTTAACTCGGTGCTTACTTCCTATGGTGCCAGTTAGCACCTAGCCGAAGTGCTAGTTAGCTCGGCCTTAACGTTAGTGTTTACATCTGCTTGATAGTATGTGGTGATCTGATATTTGTAAATTCTCACTGTTTGGATCAGGTTATAAATGTGTACAAGAAGAGCAGTATATAGCATTAAAGAGTAATGAATTTTTTTTTTTTGGAATGTTTTTGTTGGACAGATTTTTGTCGCAACAGGAAGTCACGAATTTTCCAAATGTTCATTTCCAAATTTCATTAAATAGTTATTACACAACATTATACTGAACCCTCCTGTTTTACCTTTTAATACAACCAAACTAAAAGTTTTTCTGTTAAATATGTCAGAAACCATTATGACAGGACACCATATATCACCACTGATCAGGCATAACATTACGACCACCTGCCTAATATTGTGTTGGTCCAAAACAGCCCTGACCCGTCGAGGCATGGACTTCATTAGATCTCTGAAGATGTGCTGTGGTATCTGGCACCAGAATCTTAGCAGCGGATCCTTTAAGTCCTGTAAGGTGCGATGTGGGGCCTCCAAGGGCCATACCTTGCAACTTACAGGATTCAAAGAATACTTTTGATAGATACTGACCACTGCAGACCGGGAACACCCCACAAGAGCTGCAGTTTTGGAGATGCTCTGATCCAGTCGTCTAGCCATCACAATTTGGCCCTTGTCAAACTCACTCAAATCCTTACATTTGCCCATTTTTCCTGTTTCTAACACACCAACTTTGAGGACAAAATGTTCACTTGCTGCCTAATATATCCCACCCACTAACAGGGGCCATGATGAGGAGATAATCAGAGTTATTCAGTTCCTGTCACTGCTCATAATGTTATGCCTGATCATAGTACACACACATTCACACCCAAGGGGCAATTTGTAGTAGCCAATCCACCTACTTGCATGTTTTTGGGAGAAAACTGGAGAACTCTGAGGGAACATGCATAGAAACATTTGAGCTCAAGATCTAACCAAGAACCCTGGAGCTGTAAAGCCATCTACGTGCATAACCATGCGACTTTATTAACATTTCAAAATGTGGCATAGTGTTAACGTGTACAAAAAAAACAATATTGATAAAAAGCCCTTATACCTGAGACTACACACAATTCTCAGTACAGATTCTGTGGTCGGTTATATTTGAGGATTTTTTTTGCAAATCAGACATTTATAGCTGTTAAACATTTTAAGTCTTTCTAGTCTTTGCACTTCGGCCTGAATGAGGAAGCGACAGTTCTCATGTGAGTGTGAGTTATCACACACCCTCAATGGAGCATTCACTTTGTCATAGGCCTCTTTTTACTTGTGGAAAATGTTCATTACGTTTTAATCAAGTTAAATTCCCAACTTCATATCTGCGACTGCATGCAGAAAAGATGTCTCTGTTAGAATGAAGTTCTTTGAACCGTCCTGCATTATTTATTTACGTGATTTATGAAAGAGACTTAATTTGTCCTCTTTGTTCAGACTAATCCCTGTTTTCATGTTTCTTATCAGGAATCTGCTATACAATCTTTGACCTCGGATTCAGATTTGATGTGGCATGGTGAGTGCTTAGTCTAATTTATTGAAATGTAGGAATTTTTAAGAGGATAATTATGTATTTCTATGCTCTGTCAATTTTGACCTCTATTCATATGAATATCCTTTATGTCATCAGTTGGCTCATGGATACTCTCACTGTATTGTGAGATTCAGATCTTTACTTAATCACTCTGTAATTTAAAATCTTTGTGTCAGGTTTTTAACAGAGACGTCCCCGTACATGTGGGCCAACCTTGGGATCGGCCTGGCTATCTCACTGTCTGTGGTTGGAGCCGCTTGGTAAGAGCTCTGTTTCCTCTTTTGTCCTTCTTTCACAAGAGAACAGCTCACAGTCGAAGCAGGGGAAATTTTATGATGTGGAAAAAGCTGAAATGCCTATATTTGTCCTAATGTCCGAATGGCTTTGAACAAAAGCTGTGTACAAAGAGCCAAATTTCTACTACATTACATGTGAAAAGGAGTTTTGAGCTTTATAAATGAGAAAAATCCATTCACTTCATAAGCAGTCCTGAACCTAGCTTTAGTTTTCTTCATTTTCTTTAGTAAATAATAAATCAAGAACTACTCAATCGAAGTTAAGGAGAGATCATCTGACACTCTTGACACTGCTACAAACGTCAATTGCTGCAAGTTAGAGAGCAGAATTGGCGCTGAGTTCTCCGTCTGTCGTCATATGTAGTGTATATTCAGTAGGGCAGTTAGTGCTCTCCTCCAAGTGTGTTTTACCTGATCTGTAATTAAAGATGTATTGGTTTCAGGTTAGGGCTGGGCGATATGACAGTATGATGTTCATATCTTCATGTGGTTTCTATTTTCTGAGATATTATGGGCATTTTGATAACTTGAAATAAATGTACAAAGTCTAGAAACATCTGATTTGATGCTTTTCTGCTGCTTTGGATCTTTAAAATTGTAAAATGTTAAAATATCTAAAAGAGTTTAATGATTTGGGCAGGGTTTACCACTGCCTTCTAACCTTGTGCATTATACTATAAATGATATAGATATTATGCAATTTAAAACTTGTGCATTATATAGGTATTAAGCATTTTGTATGTTCTTAACTCTGCAGGGGAATTTATATCACCGGCTCCAGCATCATTGGAGGAGGTGTCAAAGCCCCGAGAATTAAGACCAAGAACCTTGTCAGGTTTGTTCTGTCTGCATTTTGACTTATTTTGTTTTTGGTTTTTTCATTTCATGTGAATATTGCTGACTTTGTTATATGGCCTTTGCTCTGCAGTATAATCTTTTGTGAAGCTGTTGCCATTTATGGGATCATCATGGCAATTGTCATAAGTAACATGGCAGAGGTGAGCTTTTAAAAGTGAAAGTGTAACTAGTTGACTGGATTGTTTTCTGTAAACAAATTGAATTTGGAGTCATTTGCTCATAAAGGTTGTGTTACACTTCTGTGCTCTAGACTTTCTCTGGCACAACTCCAGAGACAATTGGAGCAAGGAACTACCTAGCAGGTATAAAACAGCACATATGGAAGGAGTTTTGTATTTTACTCAACAACAATCTGTGAAATTTGGAATTATGGTTCTGTTTATCGAGTTAGTTTATCCATTTTATGCCATATTTCCAGGCTACTCCATGTTCGGGGCAGGTCTCACTGTTGGCTTTTCCAATCTCTTCTGTGGCATCTGCGTGGGCATCGTGGGCAGTGGGGCTGCTTTAGCTGATGCCCAGAACGGCAGCCTCTTTGTTAAGATTCTCATCGTGGAAATCTTTGGCAGTGCCATCGGGCTGTTCGGCGTCATCGTAGCCATCTTGCAGGTGTGTAGTTCTTTCCACTTAATGTATCATCATGAGAGAGTTATATCTCCACAGAGGAAAGGAAACACAGGTTAGGCGTAAGGATCATGATATTGTAGGTGAGACTATGATAATGACCACCAGGAAGAGAAAATAATGCAATAACCATTTTTTTCTGTTCCTGTTTTCTGTCATTTGAGTTTGGGATGTGACGTTATTGATGGTAGGAAACTGAGCTGCTTATAGGATCATTGGAAGATTCATTGTTTAAGTGAATGAACACAAGAGGGAGCTGGTTATAACTAATAGCATCATGGCTGCAAAAATAAATAAATAAAAATCCACAAAATTCACATTGTCCAACATTTGATATGCGTAACTCTGTGGTATTGCATGATGAGTCTACATGCTACCAGTAATGTTTGTCTGGACGCTAGTGGATGAAATTAAAATGGGTTTAATGTGTGCAAAAACAGAGCAAACAAAAAAAAGTGTTTTCTGCTCAGCTCTTTTTCTTAAATCATTTCCACCGTTCTCTCTCTGTGTGTGTGTGTGTGTGTGTGTGTGTACACTGTAAACACATTCCACTCTGTTTTCTCTTCAAGTGAATCCTCCCACCAGTGACTTTCCTGAATATTAATATTGTCTTTTTTGTTTTCAGACATCAAAAATAAAAATGGGAGATTAGAGAATCCGACCTATCTGCAAGACCAACAGCAAAGGAGTACGACGCTGTGTTGGATACACAGCCCGACTATGTAAATACATAGTAAATTATTTAAATGTATTTTCTTTCTTTTTTTCTTTTATTCCCCCCTCCTGTGTCTGTTTTTAACCATTGTTTACCGAAGAGTGAAACATTCACACCACTTTGTCTTAAAGGAATGCATGTTTAAGTCAAACACAGGTCTTTAAGACATGTTTCACACAAGTGAACCTCAGAAGAAGCAGGTGTGACATTGGCCCTATTATTGAAGTATAAGATATGAGAGTTGTATTGAATCCTTGAGGTTATTTTTATTTGAATTGTATGAATACATGTGTAAAAAAAAATATATATAGATATACTTAGATAGAAGATTCTGTAGAGTAGAATCCCATCATGCGAAGACCGGACTGTAGTCACTCCTACAGACATCTGAACACTCTGTGAATGATTACGCGGTACTTTGGTGAAAGTTTTGAACTTCTCTAGGGCTGTGTAGCTTGCTGTGGTTTGCTGTTCTGTACAACACAAAAAAAAAAAAAAAGTGAAATGATGTTGTTTGTATGTAGTATGGCTGTCTGAAGTGTTACTATTTCATGGTATGGAGATGCGTTTGTCAGATCTATTGTAAATTCTATAGCCAGAACAATTCTGGTATACTTTGAATATTGTTCATTCTTGTGTGTGTGTGCGTGCGAGTGCTGTTTGTTCATCTGCAAAGCCATTAATCGACGAGGAGATCTATCATTATCCCAATCTGTTAGTGAAACACACTTAATTTGATGTTAATAGTGTTTGTATTTGCATTTGCACCGGGACACACTTCAGTTCTGATGAATGAGAGGATGTATAAATCTAATGTTTATAAGAGTATCTTTAAAAATCATGTGAGGCATGAGATTGTATAGCATTCCATATTTCTCCTACTCTGTGGTGATCTGGGGTTTTTCCTCCCCTCTGTTTTTGTTTAATGAAGTAAAATGCACAGGTAACTGTGCTGAAATGTTTTCAGCCTGCTTAGCTCTTAGCTCTGGAGATGAGCTTACCGGGATGGGTGCCACTGCAAAGGATTTGTGTTGCAGTCGGTTCGTTTCGGACGGCTTTTTGACAGCGAATAGGCGGCAGGAAGTTACAGCTCTACCTTTAGAGAGTTACAGCTCCTGACTCTACATTTTCTGTTTCTTTCTCTAGTAATGTTTGTGTCGTCCCGGGACATGCAATACAAAGCGCTTCAGTGAATTCTAGCTTCTAAGAAAAGACTTGAACTGTTCAGTAAAGTCACTAAATAATCCTGCTTTAGTATGTTTGAATACATTGAGATTTATTTTTTATTTTTGGTAAATCACACTGGAAGCCACACCCAGTCTTTTACAAAACCACCACTGATGCTTTATTGTTTAGCGTATACACATTGTTTTGAAAGCATTCCAGTAAATTTATCTTGATGTCAGTGCTTGGAGTTCTCTGAAGGTAAAGAAGGGCCCTATTAGCAACTTGGCCACTTTCACGTGCCTTGCTAATGCGGCTTGTCCACATTTATGCCTAACTGTCTGCTTGTAATTCTTGATTCTCTCTGTCCACCAAGCATCCAGTGATTGTGTTTATGTTCATGTGGTGATTTGTTTTGAAACGTAAAAGTGGATGACTTTCATAAATAGTCCTCGAACAAATAAATACATCAAACTTGTCCTGATGTCCAACTTTTGCTTCTGTGTCCGTCTTTTCTAAACTCTTTCTCTCATTATGTATATTGTTAGTCTGTAACTGATTAATAACTGTTAATAAGCACTAAGGCTCTCAGCTTGTTTTTAAATGAAGAAATGCTCAAATGTATTTCTGTGTATCCTTCGACTTAAGGCTTCTCTGTTATAGTCTGAAGAATAGAACCGACGTGATGTGTGCACCACATACACAGACAAAGCCTGTTTGTTTAAAACTGCTAAAAACAAGCTGCTAGACAGTATCCCGGATGAATATTACAAGGTTATATACACTCTATTGCCAAAAGTATTCGCTCACCTGCCTTGACTCGCATATGAACTTAAGTGACATCCCATTCCTAATCCATAGGGTTCAATATGACGTCGGTCCACCCTTTGCAGCTATAACAGCTTCAACTCTTCTGGGAAGGCTGTCCACAAGGTTTAGGAGTGTGTTTATGGGAATTTTTAACCATTCTTCCAGACGCTCATTTGTGAGGTCACACACTGATGTTGGACGAGTAAAGTGTAAAGTTTGGTGGAGGGTGGATTATGGTGTGGGGTTGTTTTTGTTTTTGTTTTCACTTGGCACAATGCAGTCAGACAAGTACCGTTCTCCTGGCAACCGCCAAACCCAGACTCGTCCATCAGATTGCCAGATGGAGAAGCGCGATTCGTCACTCCAGAGAACGCGTCTCCACTGCTCTAGAGTCCAGTGGCGGTGTGCTTTACACCACCGCATCCGACGCTTTGCATTGCACTTGGTGCTGTATGGCTTGGATGCAGCTGCTCGGCCATGGAAACCCATTCCATGAAGCTCTCTGCGCACTGTTCTTGAGCTAATCTGAAGGCCACATGAAGTTTGGAGGTCTGTAGCGATTGACTCTGCAGAAGGTTGGCGACCTCTTCGCACTATGCGCCTCAGCATCCGCTGACCCCGCTCCGTCAGTTTACGTGGCCTACCACTTCGTGGCTGAGTTGCTGTCGTTCCCAAACACTTCCACGTTCTTATAATACAGCTGACAGTTGACTCTGGAATATTTAGGAGCGAGGAAATTTCACGACTGGATTTGTTGCACAGGTGGCATCCTATCACAGTTCCACGCTGGAATTCACTGAGCTCCTGAGAGCGACCCATTCTTTCACAAATGTTTGTAAAAACAGTCTGCATGCCTAGGTGCTTGATTTTATACACCTGTGGCCAAGGAAGTGATTGGAACACCTGATTCTGATTATTTGGATGGGTGAGCGAATACTTTTGGCAATATAGTGTATATATTCACTTAAATTGTAGCCTATTTTATAAGCCAAGTATGGTAGCCTGTTGATCATCTCAAGCCATTTGGCTATTAAAGTAATACAAACTTCAACAGTCAGCTATATTTACTTATTTAACTCATAAAACAATATAAACTTTTGAGTTTATCAAGTAATTTGTCTGTTGTTTATAAATGTCAGTGTGTTCAGTCTGTTGCATGACTGCCATGTTAAGTTCCTCAACCAACCTTACACCAAATACCCACTAGATGGCAGCAGAGTGTATGGAAAAAATCTGCTTTTAAATACCTCACTCCTAGGATGCTCTGTGCTTTCACTGAAAAATTACACTGATTCCCCATACTATTTCGTTTTAGAGAATCCACCTGCTGAAAGCATTTTATATGTTTATTTGGTATTTAGTTTAATGAATCAACCTTTTGAAGCTCAAGTGATTTTAATCAGCATGACTGTAGACTGGAGAAAAGAGTTTCATGAGCTCATAGCAGCTGGGAAATACAGTATAGAACCATACTACATTATTCTGCCTTTGTCTCCCCAGATAGCAAGTCTGCTACTTCTGTAGCAAATTATCATACAAGCTAGTTTGCTAATTAGCTGGCTGTCAAACATTTTGTGAATTCTTCCCTCAAGCTGATTTTCCAGTTGATGCCAGTTTACTAAAGTCACACTGCAATGCCTTCAGCACAACGTCTGCTCCTGAAGTCCATAGCCACCCCACGCACTAATTCTAGTGATATTTTATTAGATTACGACTAAAAATATCAATTTGTGATTTAATTTTTTTACACTTTAATTGCCTTTGAGCCAGGAATCATCATCTGACCAATAAGGCCAGACATCTGAATACTTAAAATAAGCATATCCCTTTTTTTTTTTTTTATTAGTGTCCGGTTTTTTGATTTACTCTCATATGTCTTTTATCCATTCGCAGAGCAGATGGTTGAATGATTTGGCTATTTTGTTAACAATATCGTCAAATAAATGTGTGTCGAAATGAGCTATTCATGTGGGCTTGTTTTTGTAGTGCTTCCAGGTGTTATTTTCAGCAATTGATATACTACAAAAATAAGGATTCTTCAGGAAAACACATCATGTTATTAATTAGACTCACCATCTGGAGCAATCAAAACAGTGGTGTGATCCAGTAACCTGTCGTCCACACAGGAATAAAATAAAAATAAAATATGAGTAGGAACAGAATCTGATCTCTCTTCTTCTGTAATTTGGTGTCACAGTGTGAAGAATTGCTAGAAAGTCTTTGACACTTCATCCAACTCTGTTGTTAACGGTGTGCAGAGGACTACAGGGGACTACAATATATGCTTGTTATCATGGAACTGCTGGGTTACTGTCTAAGTCTGCAATCCTTAATTAAAATGAAATAAACAAAATAATAAATAATCCAACACGCATCCAACAGGTAATACACACAGTTACAGCTTAAGCACAGGGGCTATGCTCTATTGCTTTATTTAAACACAGTGTTTTCACAATTAGTATATTCTTCCCTTCTACTAAGTTCTAAATTATTCATATCTTAACCATGTATAATTGGCGAAGTTGCCCCTGTAAAGAGAAACAGCAGTGAGTCCCCTGTAATGTCTAACACAGTTGGTGTCCACTCCTCCATGCAGAACATTTCAAACTCCTTAAAATGCTTAGGCTTGTGCTTATGAACTTCCCTCTTTAATTCAGATCACTGGTTTTGATAGCAACCCAGGGTCTGAGATGAGCTTTGCGTGTTCCTTCAACCACATCTTTGAGAGTCATTCCTTTTTTTAAAAATCTAGCGATCTTAACCACCATTATACATTAAATCCATTTGTGCAGTTCTGTCTTTTCTCTCGGCAGATCTTCGGGTTTTATTGAATGGTAATGGATTATAGAGCTTTTTCTCAGTAAATTGGTTGTGTATATTTTAATTATTAATTGGGATTGCCTTATTAGTTTCTTAAAAGAATGTTTTAAAGCAACAAGTAAGAAGTTTTGTCTGTGTCTGTGTGGAATTTTTTAATTATAGTATTGTTTAGGTATTGTTTATGGGGATGTGGTAGCTTAGTGATTAAGGTGTTAGAGTACTGATTGGTTGTGAGTTTGAATCCCAGGTCCATCAAGCTGCCACTGCTGAGCCCCTGAGCAAGGCCCTTAACCCTCAATTGCTCAGGTGTATAAATGAGATAAAATGTAAGTCGCTCTGGATAAGGGTGTCTGAGAAATGCCAGAAATATTCATTTTTGCTTGTTTTTGCGAGGGGTGCCAAGAGTAATGATCATGTAGATGAGCAGTTTTCCTCTAGGGTTCACTTTTCCTCTGGCTGTAATAAACAAAATGTCTAGCATGCATTAAAACTGAGAACTGGCAGATAGTTCACTCTCTTCATCTCAACCAAGCAGCCCTATCCCTCATGTCTGATCTGTACGTGAAAACTGACTGTGAAAAAAGGAGAAAACAAACATAATGTACAGTAATAAACTCTACTTTTGGACCTGTATATGGTATTACCTTACATACCTTGTCTTCTGGAGATCATGGGTGAGCTGTTACACTGTCAGTGAACACGACTTGGTCTAGAGTAAAAGGATAAATTTCCCATGTTTAGATGTCTTTCATTCTGTCATAGCAGCTCCATGAGCTGTGCAATGGTCACTTGGATTTCTTTCACTGTAAACAGACGCAGTCCTGTTATTCAGGTGGCTGTTAAATCTCCAGAACCACATATTGTCTAACAAAAGTGTTGTTTTCATAAGGCAGAAAGTGATAGCAGTTAATTTCACACCTCACACTTTGCCTTGAAGTCTCCGAATAGGCTGTAAGTGTTACTGTAAGATCTGTGTGTGTGTGTGTGTGTGTGTGTGTGTGGCTAAAGTTGTACACACATCAGCACTTCCTGGAAACTTTCAATAATAACACCATCATAATCTCGAGTGTGTATATATACACACATGGAAAAATAATGAATGGAAAATAATGAACTAAATATGCTCTTTGTTCTATTCATCTCCTGTTATGATGCATTTATGGAGAAAATAAAATAGTCAATTTACAGTTAATTGGTAAGACAAAGCCCTTTCCCCTAAGTCATAAGTGTGCTTCGCAAATCAGAAAAAAAAGTGTAATGGATTAGCTGAACCTTTTCAAAAGCATTGCCAATAGCCAGATAAGGTTGTTTTTAAAAACCACACTTTGGCTCATGATGATGACTGGCTTATGAGACATTTTCAATTCCCAAGGGCCATCCTCTTGGAAATGGGTTCTGAACTGGAGCCAGAACTGGAGAGATCATTATGGAGAAATCGATTGTTTGGATTGCATCCTGTGTCTATTGCAAGTCGCTTTGGGTAAGATATAAAATGTCTGCCAAATAAATAAATTATGTAAAATGTAATCATGCAATGGCAATTCTCCTACAGGTACTGACAAATTTGGGGTATTTCTCAAAAGGCTCTTAGAGCTGGGACTTGTCTTGCCTCTCTCACTCGTCTCTGAGCCCTGTCATATAAGCTGTACAGGACTGCATAATTAGATTTTCACCTAACTGCTTCAAGCACGCTGAATTACAGGCATCGATAAAAAAAAAATCATTATCACAGAATTAATATGTAAGTGATCTGTGGCTCAGTTGTGTCTGAATGATGGAATTGCTGGATAGCTTGGTTCAATATTCATACAGTTTATATAACTGTAATGTATTAGACTAAGACACAGTCTCATTTGTTTCTCTTTTTGTTAAACAATGTTTTAAATCAAATCAGAATTATTTGACACTCTTGGCCAAAGTTACTGGACAAAAATGATTGCACAAAATAATATTGCATCTAATGATGGAATGTTTCCCTTCAATCTAATGAAAGAGATTACCCTTTGGGCAGCAGGATGGTGCAGTGGGTGACGTTGCAGCACCACAGCACCAGGACCTGGGGTTGAAGACTGAGTTAGTGTCTGTGGAAATTTTGTTAATACTGCATGTTTTGTTCTTTGTCTGGTTTCCTCCTAAATTGCCCCTCAGTATAAACAAGGCAGGTAATGTCTTGTGATGGCCTGTAATAGTGCTTTCTTTCTTTCTTTCTTTCTTTCTTTCTTTCTTTCTTTCTTTCTTTCTTTCTTTATTTGCCGCCTTGAATCGGGTGTTCAGCAGATCAGCAGTTCAACCATGAGCATAAAAAACAGGATAAAACAAATTATATAGATATAGAAATATTTTTAAAAGTATTCCTCTTACTTACATGAGTGGATGTTTTTCAGCTAGAGGGAAGATTCATGCTGGCATCAGGAATTTTGCTTGGATTAGGACATCTTATCACTAAACCTGGACTCCTCTCCCAGAAAGTTAAGACGCGTCCTTGAAAAACAGAGATCCTTGAAAAAGTTTTTCAGTGAAATGATTTGACTAACAATTTTGACTGGATAAAAGCAGGCTGCTAAATTACACATTTCAGCAGATGTATTGCAGGTTGATACTCAGAAATTGTGCAAGTATCTAGTAGGTATTATTATATTAATATATAAGATAAAACTAGTCAAGTTTCTACAAATAAGTGTATATATTATTTTTATGTATCATTCCTCTTCATTTATTTTGCCCAAGAGTAAAATTAAAAGGACATTTCTGATATACTAAACAATTGATCATGAATCTTTTTTTTTTTTTTATCAGGTTTAGGATTTTTATTTATTTCCTTTTTCTTTTTCTTTTTGGAAAATTGTACATCATGCTGTGTTTGGTCTTGCTGAATATGTCATGTTCAACATCAATATCAAAATGTTACTCAACATTACTGTGATGTTAAAAATTGCCACAGATATTTATTTATATCATTATAAAGAACTGAAACAAAATATTTTACAATGAAACATATATTTTATTGCATTGAGCTCACCTTGTTGTTCAAGCAATTACGAAACAATATTATGAATTTTTCCAACCTTTTATATTAGATCTGTTCATTTTCTAAGTCTTTTTCCATAGGTGTATAATTAGACCATTATACCATTAGAGTCACATATCCTCTCTACTACCATATAGAGACAGGAAAATAATCATTTTCTTGAACATTTTTGAAAATGTTTTACATTTTCATAACATATACCTTTTAGCTCATCCTTTTAGTGATGCTGTCAAAACTAGATATGCTGGAGTCCCTGTTTTCTGAACACGCTGTACCTCCTTTCAAACTACTGTAGGATAAGATCATAGCTAATCTGTTCTGTCTCTTTCTGTCGAACTCTACGTGTACCCCTGCTGCCTGATGTGATGCCAGTGCCAGATCCTGTCACACTTCTACTACTGTGGCTCGCCTCACCCTCCAGAAATGCCTGATTCTTTCTGATACTCTAATTTCCGCTTGTAGCTTTTGCACCCATGACTTACCTTCTGTTGACATGAATAGCCCCAGATAGGGACCCCAAAGAGCTACACTTATGCCATGCTACAATGGACAATCTCATCTGGATACTGTAGACATGTTCATCCCAGGACTCTCACTGAGCATGGGTTCAATTAGTTAGTGCTGTTTGACTTTATATTACACAATTGTGGAAGAGTAATGACTCATAATCGCATTATCCGGTGTCACCCAGATGAGATTGAGTTTCTTTTAGAGTCTGGTTCCTCTAAAGGTTTCTTCATCATGTTGTCTTAGTGGGTTGTTCTTTCTACCATTGCCTCTGGCTTGTTCACCAGGGATCTAAATAAATATTTCTCTAAAGCTGCTTAAAGTCTATCCTTCATTTTTACGTGACATCACACTGTATAATCACTCATTCTGATGACTGAATAAGGACCTGACTGCATCAAGATTATTGTGTCATCAATATTATTGTGTTTAATAATTATTATTGTGATGACTTGGAAGTTTACCTGACCAGCAAGTTTCGCTAACATTAAAAGTTAAACAAATAAATGTTATTTGATTTTTGACTTACCCTCCTATTAGTCACAGGCATTAGTCATTTTTCTCCTCTGGGTTGAAACACTCTGACATACTTTATTGCATTGCGTCTTCGAGATATATTGAGCACTCTTCACACCTGTACTTAGAGATGATTACTATTCTTACTATACGATCACCGAGGATATTTATTAATGTCCGGTGTTAACAGAGCCTAAGTGGACGTCATCAGTTCAAGTGGAAAGTAGAAAGAACGAGAGTCTGTGTCATTGGCTTTGTCAAAGTACTGTTTATTCTCCTCTGAAGTAAGGTGAGTCTTTTAAACACATTTACTCGCGCTGGTGTTATGCAGTGTCTCCAGAAACAGAACCGCAACAGAAAAATCATGACTGAAAGAAAAGATAATCTTTTAATTCTTTTGCCAGAGACTGCTTCAGATTACTGTACAAGAAAAATAAAGAAAAGATAAGATAAGATAAGATAAGATAAGATAAGATAAGATAAGATAAGATAAGATAAGATAAGATAAACCTTTATTTGTCCCACAGTGGGGAAATTTCTGTTACAGCCGCAAGAAAAAAAAGAAGAAAAAAGTACAAATATGAAGCAGAGATTAAAAAATCCAGAAGAAAATAGAATAACAATAATATTAATTGCACTAGGTTATTGCACAAAATTTAATTGCACATTTAAAAAAAAAGAAAAAAATATATATCACACACAACAATGTGTATTATGGAAAATGAATGAAATATTTTATATATACGTATATATATATATACAAAATGTATTCAAATACAGTGAAGGTGCTAGGGAACTAATATAATGATGGACAATCATAGACAATCCACTGTATCCACTAATATCCAGACAGAGGAGCAGCTTCAGTGGCAGGTTGCTGTCACCGCCCTGCTCCGCTGTCAGACTGAGGAGGTCATTCCTCCACCATGCCATGCGACTCTTTAACTCCACTCAGGGGGTACAAACTGTACACTATGCACCATACACTCCGGTTTGCACAGGACTCTTTAACACCCTCTTTAACACCATCTATCTAGTCCGTCCGTCCATCCATCTATCTATACATCTATCTATCAGTCCGTCCATCCGTCTGTCTATCTAATCCATCCATCTATCTATACATCTATCTATCCGTCCATCCATCCATCCATCCATCCATCCATCCATCCATCCATCCATCCATCCATCCATCTATCTATCTAGTCCGTCCGTTCGTCTGTCCGTCCATCCGTCCATCCATCCGTCTATCTAATCCATCCATCCATCTATACATCTATCTATCCGTCCATCCATCCATCCATCCATCTATCTATCTATCTAGTCCGTCCGTTCGTCTGTCCGTCCATCCGTCCATCCATCCGTCTATCTAATCCATCCATCCATCTATACATCTATTTATCCGTCCATCTATCTATCTATCTATCTATCTATCTATCTATCTATCTATCTATCTATCTATCTATCTATCTATCTATCTATTGCACATGGTATAATGCATATGATAAATGCTATACAAATACAGAAATTCTTGGACTTTTTTTTATGATCGGCACGTGCAAATGCAAAAAAAGTCTCCGAGTGAAACAAAGGCTCTCTTCCTCCACCTTGTGGCGAATCCGTAAATTGTCGTTTGAACCTTCTGACTCTCCGTACTAAAGATGCTGAAGCAGAAACCTCCGTGTGTGTGTGTGTGTCGGTGCTTTTTTTTTTTTTTTTGTTATTCCCGCTTGCTCCATCCACACACCGCAGAAGCTGATTTTCTTTTTCAGGCATATGGAAAGACACCGGGCTCAGATCTGAACCGATTCACGGAATATTGACCCAATGGGTTTTTTCGTGCAATCATGCACGCGCTGCATTTTTGTGCATTTCGGCGACACGGCTCTGTGCTCGCGCTCCGGGCTGCGAATAATGAATTAACAGACAGGAGGAAATAACGGCGGCTAGCTGCAGCCACATTGCATTGTGATCCCTGGATATGATGATGCGCATTTCCCTAGAAACTGCTCCCTTTCTCTGTTGATGAAACCCTTATATGATGTGGAATGGACACTTTTTTATTTTTTACCCGTATCAATAATAATAATAGTAAAAAAAGCAAGCAGGCTGCTCTGCTAGTCAGGAGCTGAAGTGCTTAAACAAAGAAATGCATTCTTAAAGAAGAAGGCACAGGCTGGATTTGCCATTGAGGTAAAAACCAAAAACAAACAACAAAAAAACAAACAAACAATTTTATAAAAAATATCACTATCAATGCATGCATGCATGTAATGCAGATCATCCCATCCTTTGATCTTTTTGTTTGTTTGTTTTGTTTAAAGCTATCCTGTAGCCTGCCATCTTGATGGAGGTATTAAAGAGATGGAGCTTATTTCAGATGATAAACACTCTTTGCTTTGGATTATCTCGTCATCCCGAGCTAGATTTTTTGCCTTGGGCTGATTTTTAATGTTAAACATGAGTCATGGTAATTGCTTTAAAATGGGATCACACAGTTACTATCTCTTCTTTTGTCACATCTGCAGTGTCTTCACTTGGCCAACTGGCAAGCCATGCGTGGCTTTGTCCTATTACACAGCTAGGCAGCTGCCTGTAAGTTTATCATCACCCCCTTTATTTTTTTGTTTGTTTATTTATCCTTAAAATCCATTAAGTAAGAACTTAATAAAGTTGTTTCGGCACTCGCATGCACCTGCTTCAACTTTGCACAGAGTGATTGCACTTCAATCCTTTTCGATATTATTAACCAGTCTATATTATTAATTAATCAGTTCTCTACAGTGAGTTACAATATACAAGACGTGTTGGTTCATAGCACCATCCAGGTGATTTGAAGGCTTTTTATGCTGTATGGTAGACATGCGCCACTATTAATCGTGACATTCAGCTTAGACTGTCCTTAGCCATCGGTTTGCAACAAATGGATTGAGATACAACATCATCTGTGAGGCAGGATAAGACAGAAGGTCTTTATTTTTAGTTTTTTAACCAAAAAACATGATGGAGATAAGTGTTGCTCCAAACGAGGCATGTGTGACGTAATATTTTGATGTGATACAATTTAATCAGCTATAAAACCCAATGGAGCATGCTGTTATGCTATGTTCACACACACACACACACGCACACATACACAGTGATTTTATTGCTGTATGTCAGCACTCTCTGTACTATGAAGTCTCCAGAAGGTGTCCCTACTACTGGTTGCTGTGGAAATAATCCAATTGCTCTAACCAGTTTATCACTGATTAGCGCAACTAGCATTTCAAATAACATTTTTCTTGCTGCTAAAATGAGGGAGATTTTGTTTGCATATAAAGTTCAGCTGTGTGTATATATGCATCATATCATCTGGGATGAAGGAGAAGCAGTGTGTGCTCTTTGCTGTGGATCACGTCAGCTTTATTGTCTCCGCTCCCATTGGTAGTCGCCACAATCGCTCCATGTTTACATAAACATCAACTTATGTCAACATTGTGGTTTTGCTGGACACACCCACATCCAGCTCTCAGTGCAAATCTCTGGTGGCTTTGTTGCTGCGAGCTGCAAAGGAGCATTATATGAAAATAATCACTGACTGGTTGATGCAAAATGGATGTCAAGCGGAGTTACTATTACCACATTTAAGTTGTAAAATAATTTTTATAAAATAGCAAAGTAATGTATCCCTTCGTAATCATAACAATTTGCCAGCAATGATATTTAATAAAAAAAATTAATACATCAAATATAGTACTTTTTATTTGTTTATAGTTACGTTTTTCGATTTCGAACATCTGTGAATCGAGTCAGTTATCACGTATACTATCAAATTATTAAAAAGTTGTTCCTTTACTGTCTCGTCATCTCACAACTCACTATCTCTTTTTCTCATAATAAGGCAATAAAGCTTGTCATGTTACAGAGAACTTGCAAAGCTCTCTGTCCTGAAGACTTTTCTGTGGTGGAAAAATGAAGGAAACCACATAACCACTGACTGTTACACTGGAGACCAAAATGTATGATAAATACATGATAAATCTCCTCCCAGAAAACCTCACCACATCAGCAGTTCCATGTTTTTAGCTCTAGCTCCGTTGTACAAGTCCCCAAGTCAATTTTTACTATAGCGACAAAAACATATTTGAATGAGGACGTTAACACGAGCATTAAACTGGTTAATAACCGGTTAGAAACCAAGTCTGCCCCTATAGAAAATGAATCATTCACCTTGATAGTATTTTCATTTTTATGTGGAAAATAAATACAATATTGGTATATGGCCTAATGAAAGTAAGTTTTAAAAAAGAAAGTTTTTTGTTTGTTTTTTTTAAATTGGACATATTTATACTAATCTGTAATGTTATTTTCACTCACTCTCAGAAAAAAAGGCTGTTCAAAGGCACTTTGGATTAATTAAGAGTATATAGCTTCCTCTAGGGATCTTAACTGTAAGCTTTTTTGATAGACAACATTCTCTTGTAGACTGCGTAAGACCTATCAGAGCTGCTGAATAGACAGAAGCTGAAAAACTTAGATCCTACCTTTTGTGTAACTTGCGCACTTTATGGCATGCCTGGCTCTCTTGCTTTCTGTTTGTGAGGAAGCTGACTAGGTAGGCAGCATATGTAGGTGCCATTATGCTCCTGAAACGATCAATGTCCTATTCAGACGGCAGCTTAATGACAGCTGAACAGATCTGAAAGCGGGACTGCATTGATCTTTCTTTTGAGAGGCGAGTGAGAAAGTCCGTTACTCTGTGGCATTCCGGGTAAAATGGTGCTCAGTGCAAACAGATCAAGGTAAACAATCAGGCATGCAGAAGTAAAGACTGCACCACAAATATTCATGCAGTCATGCTGTGGTGGTGTTCTGTAGTAACGGCCGTAGTCGACCAGGCGTTCGCTGATATCCAGCTTCAGCTATTTTTTTTGTTTAGTCGGTTCCTTAAATACTTGGTTATTCTTACTCTTGTGTCTAGTTTGTACTGAACAGTTTTCTGACCAAAGAAAATCTGTCTCCTTTTCATTCCAGTTGATGCAACTGCTGTTTACACAGAACCTGAGATTTCTGTGACTGTACAAAGCACATGATATGAGGCATGTAGTGTAGGCGTGTTTCTGACTCGGTGTTTGTTACTTCATTGGATTGTTTCACACTGTACACGTTTGACACCGCAATTTAAGGTTAACTCCACAATTCGGATTTACTACCCCCGGGGTAAAAAAAAAACGGTTTAACCCTGCTTCTAACCGCGTGAACCGTTCCTCTACCCGGGGGTTAAAAGTGGGGTTTTGACCGAAGGTAACCTGGAGATAAACTCAGGGTGAAAAGTCCTTTTGAGGTGAACTAGACCGAGTCTCCAGTGTCAGTGGTTTGTAATGTTCAGCAGTAAAGCTGGATCTTTAAATTTTCTGACAGGAAAGTCTTCAGGATGTGTAGGGTCCTTGAACTCTGTGCATTCTTGTTAAGAAGCCAAGTTGTGTGTGTGTGTTTTTCCAAAAAAGAGAACAAGGTGACAGAATGACTGTTTTGCTTTAACAAGTGAACTAGTTTAGTTTAGCCGATATTAACCAGTTTAACTAGCAGATGCTCCAAGCAATAAATTTAAGTATGAATGGATGACAAGTAAGCAGTGGCATTTTTTAAATGAATAAAACATTGTAGTCAGAGGCAAATTGTGGTGATAAAAGAGGAATGAAACACCTTGGGACTTAGGAAAATATTTAACTAACTTTTAAAAATTTTCTGCATTCACAGCCCCCCCCCCTTTACTACTTTTATTACTTTCTTAATACTAGCTCATGTCTAGATCAGTTGCAGAAATGGCCAGACTGAGACACAAGTTATATATTTTTTATTTATGCAGGAAAGTGCGATGCCAGTTTTTTAGCTGTGAGAAAAGTAATATTTTAGTGCTTAACACAAGAATATAATAATAGTAATAATCCATTTCTACGAGGTTGTCTTTTTTTTTAATTGAGTTGTGTACTGTCTCTTTCAAATTGTTCGGGGCGTTGCCTCTGCTTGAGTTGTTTGAAGAGAATAGACCGCAGATTTTATGCTGTTTGCACTGTGAAGATAGAGGAGGTCAGATCATTAATCTCAGAGAAGCTGAAGGAGCTGGTGAGTGCAGCTTAAGCCTGTTGCCTCTCTCGCTTTCTCTCACGTCTCATCTTCATCTTTGTATTTCTGTTTTAAATCTTTCTGCTCAAATTGCTCCTAGGTGTGAACAATTGTGTGAAGGTTTGTTTGTATGGAACCATGTGATGGACTGGTGTCGTGGTGTACGATTATTACTAGCACAGTGTTTGCAGGACAGGCTTCAGGTCCTCGACCCTGACCAGGAAAAAGCAGTTACTCTTATGTCAATAACTCTTTTTTTTTTTTTTTTTTTTTAAATCTTCTGACTTTTTCTGCCTCTGAATGTGATTGATTCTGAATTACTGTTAGATGGTTCATAATCACTTGATCTTTTCTTGTAGTGATCCTGCCTTTTCTTTGGTTGGTCTGTCACTTCTGCAGTTTCTTATTCAGTCGTCTGATTCTTTTTCTTGTTGTCCAGAGTTGTGATTGGGCAGTTGTTTGAGTGCCGTAGAGAAATGAATGTAATGATTTCTTCACAACCAGGTCATGTGATCTGTTTACTACTAGGCAAGACTTGTGGGTTGGACGTATTTTGCTGCTCATCCAAGAAGAGCTTAGCTGGCGACTTACTGATATTATATTCCAGAGAATTAAATTGCTGGGCCATGGAAGGATCAATTAGTAACTTGCCCTTGTTGTCATGGGAACAGTCAGACCCTGCGATAAGACGGTTGCGCTTGGTGGATGCTTCCGTTTAGTACAGAATGCCAACGTGATATTTTTCTCCTAGCCGTCGTTCAGGAGTTATGATGCTATTCTCACATCCATCCAGGACAGTGGTGTAAATCTTTCCAACTTGTGTGGGCGTTTAATGCTATGACTAAGGGAATAAATGTGTTTTAGTGAACCTGAAAGCCAAGATGCTGAGGTGGGCTGAAGTGGGCTGCAGGCCAGTCAAAAAGCTGCTTTCACCTTGTCTTTAAACATTTAATAAGGACTGAGTGCTTAGGAAATGCTTATGCTGTTTTCCTGACTGACTATAAAGACTCGGCATCAGATCAGGAGGAGCGACAGAACCCTTGACACCTCCATCACTCTCTTCAGCGATGACAGATATTTTTTTAAGACATTTGCTCTTTTTTGCTGTAGCGTTTTATTAATCTGTTGTTGTATAGATTGTTTTGAAGAAGCAAGTTTGTATTTCATTTGTATGTGGGATAGACTTTACGCCCACTTGAGACGTTAATCTTAATTAAGTAAGATTTTATACTGCTGAAGAAATCAGAATGAGTGTTTTAAGGTTTTTTGTGCCTGTTCCTTAGTGTTGTGGACAAAAATATGATAGCATATCAGTTTGAGTTCATCAATTCTGGTAAAATAATTGCATTTTTTTTGATGATTAGTCCTGAACTAGTTTTGTGTTTGTCTTATTAAATGCTCTCTAGAACCTAAATGTCCTGCGTCTGGGGATGGCTTTGGCTCTACAGGTGCACTAAAGTGTTTTTCACTGTGCATCTTCTTGCTTTGTACACTATCCTCTTTCCCAACCATCCATCTTAGAAAAAAATGGTTGATGTTGATTTATTTTGTAGAGGGTGGAATTTATATGACAGACACTTTCCCAAAGAGGTTTTTTTTTTTTTTCCAGCATGGGGCTGTTCAACGTCTCGCTTCCTCAGACTGTTCGGGACTCCTTCTTTATATAGCCTCATCAGGGCTGAACTATCAGTAAGAGTAAGTAATAGCATTTTTATCTTGCTTCAATTTAATAATACGCCTACCATTCAGACATGCCAGACTCGTCCTGGTGACGACACCGTGTTTCTCTGTCACTATCTGCGCCACTACCATGTGACCTCTGCTGAAACGTGTATGGTATAACTCTGCCACCACATGGCACCTGATCATCACCTCATCATCTAGATCAGCGTCCTCATTAAAGTTAATAGGCGTGGGTGAAGGCAGCGATGTGGAATTCCAGCCACTTGTTAAACTCTTCACTGTTCTACATGTTCAGCATGCGGTGCTGCTGTCATATTAGTGAAGATTAGACAGGAAGTGAGGTTATCCTGATTCAGGAGGAAATGTATGGAATTGAAGCACACCTTTTAAGCCATTACATGAGGCTGTTTTTCAATAGAGAAAGATCTATCTATCTATCTATCTATCTATCTATCTATCTATCTATCTATCTATCTATCTATCTATCTATCTATCTATCTATCTATCTATCTATCTATCTATCTATCTATCTATCTATCTATCTATCTATCTATCTATCTATCTATCTATCTTTTTCCCCCCAAATGAAAACTTTCTGAACTCGTAATGACTTGTTGACTTTGGAAAAAAAACATTTACTATGACATAATCTGTATCTATTTCTGAGGCTGAATGCTAAAGAAAAGCAGCAATAATATCCAAGACTGCTGTTTTTGCACACTTAACATTTGCTTTACACCTTTTAACTGGTTTTCAGGAGAGGTTACACAGGTTGCCAGGTTAGGACATTGGCCTACATTGGTTTAATTTTTTGTCAACCCTGAACAAGAATCTGAGGCTTACACACCAAGAACATGAATAAATATGTGAAAATAATAATAATATGTGCGTATGACATGTCCAAAGTGAAAACATGACATGTTCAATTCTTTAATACTCTTTCTTTTTGTTTTGATCCTTATACATTTCAAGAGATTTTTAGAAAGTTGCTCAGAAGACCGAAGTAAACTAAATTATAAAATACAATTTAACTGTTGTAACATCAAGATGAAATTTTTCATGTTTTTTGTGTTTTACTCCACTTATATGAATAATAGCAATTTGCCAATGATTACATTTTTATTCATTAAAAAAGTACATCATACTTTTATCCATTTTTATTTACATTACATGTTGTGTAAAATTCACAAAACAAGCTATTTTCTTTAAAATAGCAACTAAAAGCAGTTTTTCTCTCAGCAGACTTCTCAACTCGCTTTCTTGAAGTTAATAAAACAAAGAAACTAACAGCCAGTGACTGCTTGGCATGCTACTAATACAAAGTACAGACTTTAGAGCCTCCTTCCATAAATGTTAAATTAACACCTGCCTACTGAAAACTTCACCATGTTAACAATTATACATGTTCATATGCTGCATCCACCGTACAAGTCTGTGTAAGTTGTTACTATAGAAACAATAATGGGTCAATTCAAGGCCAACTGACCAGCTCATATTTGCTTCACACATTCTGGATATAATGTTTCAGTTAATAGAAAACAAAAATCACATAATGCAAGCTTATTCACAACCAGTTGGACATGTATCGAATGTATGCGCCAATTATCAGTGTATATTGATTTTCTAGGACTGTAAATGCGAGCAATTTCAGATGAGTTGACTTAATGAGCCTAAGTGCATTCATTACATGTCCGACTCTTTATGAATCGGCTTTTTTTTGCAGTTTGTGCCTTTAGCATAATTGAGGATTTATGCAGCGGAGCATGACGGCCGGGATGTAGCCATGTAACATGTAAATCAGGTGTATACAGCAGTGACAAAGATGAAGAGACTAGAAATCATGTTGTCTTGGTCAGCTTTTATAAAACAGCATCAGCTCAGAATAATGCTGGCAGGTATGGACATGTGTAGTAGAGCAGCAGAGCTCTGCTGACATCAGCTACTTTGTTTATAGCAAAACATACAGTATTTTGATAGTTCAGTAAATACAGTTTGGTTCCAGGTACCAACTCAATATGTTGTGCATTTACTAAAACGGCAATGCTAATGTTAAAATTATAATGTACATATTCAGAAATCATACTTATAAGTTCAAAAGCTCACGGTTACATGATTGCTCTTGACTATATAGTACACAGTTATAAAAGGGAAATGATTATAATCACACTCTCTGGTGTCTCCCAGATGAGGATGTGATTCCTTTTGAGTCCGGTTTCTCTCAAGGTTTCTCATTTTTCCTCAGGAGATTTTCCTCACCATCACCTCTGGCTTGCTCATTAGGGATAAATATTAGTTAAAATTCTAAACATTATAGTTTATATTCTGACTTGTAAAGCTGCTTCGGGACAATATCCGTTGTTAAAGATGCTATAGAAGTAAAATGGCATCGAATTGAATTGCATTTGAAATATAGGCCTCATAAATGAGCTGTTTCAGACCTTACACTGAGTTATTATAAAAGGAAGTAAAAGAATAGGTGTGGAATAATAGATATAATAGAGTATTAGAATTTAATTTTCTATCAATAGAAAATGTGGTATTTTGTATCAAGATTTCTTTATAATGTTCAGCAGGCCATTAATTGTCAAACTGTCTTAGAAACTAAAGACATTATATACTAGATGAAAATCTCATGCATCTGGCATGATTAGTTAGAAATGAAATTGTAAATTTTTCTCCACTTATTTGTACAGTAAAGTCAGTACCAGGCCTTTTATTAAAGCCTCTATATCTCAGAAACTACTGTAGATACAAGGCTAAAATTTTGTAAACTGTTTACTGGGAATAGTGACAAGTATGAAGCAAATGGTCAGTTGGGAGCATTAAAAAAAAATCTGCGTATTGAAGATGGATCTTATCTAATTTTCACCTTCTGATAAATTCGAGCTGAGAATTCAGCAGTGCTGTGTGTAAAAGTAAATTAATGTGTAATGACTTGCAATAACACAGACCAATCATAAAAAAAAAACATTTTCCCAGAATTGATGAACTCAAAAACTATCATATTAGTGTCCATAACGCTAAGGGACAGGTACTAAAAAACTTTGAAACAACAAATTTTGATTTCAGCAGCAGTATTAAATTAAATTAATTAAAGTGAATGGCTCAAAAGTTAACATCTCCATGACTTCATGATTTTAATATAATGTTAAAATATAATTAGATTATAACTTGTTTTAGTACAATAAGCAATATAATGTGCATCAGCTGACATGACTGTGTGCATATAAATATAATACAAAAGGGTAAGGTCAGGCAGTGAAGCACTTGCAGTGAAATTCAGCACATAAAGTGCACATGAAATGGCATGATATAATCGAAATGCTATAGCGGTGGTGGTAGCTCAAGTGATTAAGGCTCTGGGTCGTTGATCGGAAGATTAGGGTTCAAGTCCCAGCACTGCCAAGCTGCCACAGTTGAGGACTTGAGCAAGGCCCCTTAACCCACACTGCTCCAGGGGCACTGCATCTTGGATGACCCTGTGCGCTGATCCCCAAGGATGGGATATGCGAAGAAAGAATTTCACAATTGTGCAGTAATGTATATGTGACAAAGACAACTTAATTATAACAACTCATAATGGAGCACTAAATGAAATATCTAAGTTATAGTCTGTTAAAGCAATTTGATGTGAATTTCTCCATAAATTTATAGACTTTTGTGTGGCTTATGGAATATTTTAGCATACCCTGCATCTTTATTAAACTTCTGGGATTTAAGGCTAAATGAAGAGTAAGAGCCTTCAGTTAAATCCCTTTGTCTGTGAACAAAAAATCAATGACACAGACATCAAAGCCCAACCTGCCAGGATGATGTTCTGACAAAATCCAAGCTTTCATCCGTGTCGAGGAAGTGAGAATCTCTGTCATTTTAAAGTCGCGGACATGCAGCGCGGTTCACGTCCTGCCCGACTAGTCGCCGTACACGTGATGACTAGGAATTTTTCCCTCTCCGTCTTAACAAAAGTGCACTGTGTTCGATTGCCGCAAAATATGTTGGCAATGGCAAGCCCGCGATGGGGGCTGAAGTGATATTTCTATTGTGTTATTATTACATTCCATTGACTTTCTTGCAGCTCGCAGCCCGAAGAGTGCGTTTTCCTCGAACTAAGATGCAAAAGCTGTTACAGATTTGTGAAATGAAAAGCTGCTTTATGTCTTGCATCAGAGCTTGGGGGGCAAGACCAGTCTAAAAGCAAACATTATAAACAAGGAAATGGAGGAGGATATCAGTATCAGTGTTCAGAGATGAGTAATATGATATGGAAGACGCAGACGTCATATAAGTAAGTAGAAAATTCGATTAGGCAGGGTAATTATCTCACTTTTTCTTATGTTTGATGTTATTAGCCAAGAAGCTGATTTGATTATTTATATTTCTGATTTGTTTGATCATGAGCTACAGCCTTGTTTACAGCAGGACTCATAGCTGGTGCTCACTTTTCTGCCTTGACCCTTTTTTCCGTGAAAGAAGTCATGCTCTGAAAACCACAATAAGTTTCTTTCTTTCTGTTTTTTTTTTTTTGTGTAGGCTGTGTCCGTGCCGACATGTAGCCTCTGTTAAAGCGTTTGAAGAAGGTATACATGTGCTGATAATCCCTTTTGCAGCAAATACTGTGGTATTCATCTCAGGGCAAATGTTATCAGAAGGCAGGTGGACTGTGTTTATGTGATGTTAGGGAGGTTGCAGAAGGATGGCAAAAATATGGCTTTTAAGGCGGAAGGTAGCACTGAGTTTATCTTTCTCAACGACTGCAATATCATACATCAAAATTGCCTTCAGAAAAAAAATATGGTGGACAGAACTGTTTCTGTGATACATCCCCAAGACAGTTTAAGCGCTGAAAGTATGCTTGTACAAGCCAAGAGTGCTGCTGTAGTGAGTATCAGCATGGCTGTGATTCAGCTGTAAGCACCAGGCCTCAGGTAATCACAGCTATCCTGATGTTCAGTACAATACTGCTTTTGTATAACAGCCAAAAAAAAAAGAAATTAATAACTGTACAGATGCAGTACAGGCAAATGTTTTAGACCAGTTCTGTTCTACGTAAATATTTCCCATATTTGTTGCCTAGAACTGATATTATAATTTCCGAACAAAATGAGAAATGTGCCATTTATAAGATAATCAATGTCGGACTAGTGGTCAGAAGGTCTTGAGTTCAAATCCCAAGGTTGCCAAACTGGGTCCTCTGCAAGGTCCTTGAGCAAGACCCTTAACCCTCATCTGGTTGTATGAGTCGTATAAAAATGTGATAAATATAAGTCACTCTGGATAAGAACGTCTGCCAGAAATTGAGTAAATGTAAATATCAGCACATTTGGATTGCCGCTAGTCCAGTGTACCAGGGCTAACTGTAGATATAAAATATATCAGGGACCAACTGTAGTGGACCTCCGTAATAACAGTAGGTGTAGTAAATGTTTATTCCAGTATACAATTCTTTTAGTTTTTACATAATGCAGTTGAAAAACGATGCAGTTTGTTTCAAATTTATTTAGTGAGTCTCAATCAGCTCCCTAGTTCAACAGTCAGGACACTGATCAGGGAGTTGGCCATATGATGGACTCTCTCTCTCTCGCTCGCTTGTTATCATTGTTGTAACTCTCAAATGATTATTTGCTATGATCCTGCTTGTACCATGACAAAAACATATGTGATTAAGCAAGCTAATCTGTATGACATATATACCGCATTTGGGTTTTGATGAGGAAATTAGAATGTCACAGGAAATTAAGTCATCACCACCGCCTGGACTGCTGTAGATGATCTACTGATTCCTGCTGTAGGAGGCATTTGTATGAATGTAAATATGCAATATGTATGGACAACCAATCTCGATTAGAACAGTTTGAAAATGATTATTCCAGTTAAGCAAATTAATTGTGAAAATTGCCCAGCACTACCCTGCTGTTGCTCTCTGCTTGCCTCCTGTTGCTCTTGTCACCATCATAGTTCCTCTATGTGTGTATTTTGGCTCAAACATGCATGGTTGGATCCATTGAGTCCTTTCTGTATTGAAATTATGTACTTAAAAAGCAAGGTCTTGGCTTATGAGCAGTAAGTCAAACCCGGAGAAACCTCGCTACGCAGTCCTCTGGATGATGTGACTAGAAATGTTAGAAACTGCAATGAAAATGCAAATATATCGCTGGTTACATTTTAGATTTTAAATGGTGTGGGATAAGAGGAATAAAACACTATAATGGGACACTAATGTTTGATTCCGTACATTGTGAATGAATGTAGTGGTCGATTTCCTGTTACAGATCGTGTAGCTTAATATGTTAGGCCTGATATAAAAGCTCTGTTGGTTCATAGTCATTTTTAATAATGAATGACTTTCATAATGACATTAATAAAGTATTCGATTTTTTTTTGCATGCTTAGGTGGTCTTAGATTGATTGAACTGAGGTGGAGTGAAGATGATGGATGTGTGTGTGCATATGTGTGTGGCCGTGCTCGTGCACCCTTTAGGGGGTGTGTGTGTGCGTGTATGTGTGTGTGTGCAGCCACCAGTGCAGGATGTGTATCAGTGTGAGATGAGCAGTATCACAGTCTAATGAGAAGGCCCTCAGGGGTCAGTGATACTCACCTCTGCTTTCCTCACCTGCTGCCTTTACTGCTCTTCCCCTCTGCAGCTTCCTTGAGCTCTGACAAGTTATAGACCTGACCCACATTCACCTCAGAGAGCCAGAACAAGCCAGAAACACTTCGGTTTTCCCCCGTCACTTATGTGTTTCATTACATCTTGTCCAAGGGATTTGTTTAAAGGATTGTTACCTGAGCTCGGATATTCTCTTGCTTTTCAGCGTCTTCTTTTGTAGAGCATTTTATTCTTCCAAGTTCCGATTAGAAAGCTGCTAATGATGGAGGAGTTAGTTTTACTTGACTAAATGATTGATCGTTGTTTGTTTATTCATCCTGGTGATTTAACTGTGATGTATGTGACTAGAAAATGGTCCTGGATTGATTTGAGGTAGCAGCAATAGTCATTAAAGATTAGTGTGTATTAATGAGTGCATGGGCTGCAAGTGTTTTAATCTATATTTATGTTTAGAGAGTAAACAATAAAGTGCATGGTGGTCTAGTGGCTGGCATGTTTGTCTTGCACCTATGTGGTTAGAGGTTCATTTTCCATCACTGTTTTCTTCCCCAGCCCAAGGACGTGTTGTAGGTTGATTGGCCTCTAAACTCTGTGTGTGTATGTGTGTGTGTGTTTGATGTGTGTGTGCTCTGAGAAGTGTTGGCACCCTGTCCAGTGTGAGTCCCCTAGGATATTTTCCAGACTCCCCATGACCACTGTGTAGGATAAGCAGAAGATGGATGGATGGATGTTTCACAAGACCCCTGACACATACTTATATATTGCTCAAAAGCTCATTATTTACAAAAGAACATTATTTATAACCGCACTCTCTGGTGTCACCAAGATGAGGATGGCTTCCCTTTTGAGTCTGGTTCCTCCAAAGGTTCCTTCCTCATATTGTCTCAAGGAGTTTTTCCTCTCCATCGCTACCTTAGGCTTGCACATTAGGGATAAATATGAATAAATGCTAAATAATCTTCTCCACTTCACCATACCAGTGATAAAATCCAATACATTTTTAAAATCCGATATCAAGCATTTATTTGAACTTGCACACTTCTTAAACTGTCTTATGGTCTCTAGCACTATCTAAGCTGCTGAAAATTTATCAATAACATCTGACTACATAGTTTTGAGAATTGAGCAGCACAGCGGTACAGGACAAAAATATTCTGTCACAAAACAGCATGTATAACATGTATGAGATTTTACTAACAGCAAAACTGCAGTTCCACATGAACTCTTGCTTACAAATGTTTCTGTAAGTAACAAAGTGCTTGGCAATATTGTAAAACTTTTAATGCTATCTTTAATGCTGTTTAAAGCGTGTACCGATGTAATTAATTCCTCGCAGCGCTACTCCTCCTGTACTGTGCCATGCATCTGTGGACGTACACACCTTATTGACACAGTCAGCGACGGTACGATGAAGGGCAGCACGAACATTACAGGCTTGTTTATTTCAATTGACTGCTAAATTACCACATGCGCTTCTGTTACTTACACAACCCTTATTGTCCCTCTCTCTTAGATACCAATTATCTGTCTCTTTAAATATAGCGCTAGATATCGCGTGCCTCTTGTAGTCTGACATGAGTAATTTAAGCCAAGTAACCTTGATAAGCTCCAATGATAAGCCTCAAACCACACTCCGTAACGAAGCGGGCTGGGTCTGAAGAGCATCTGAGGGAAATCAAACCAACCCCCTTCATTAATGTTTCAAATCTTCGCTCAGCAAACAATAGAGCCTTAAATATGTTTCATACAAACGTAGCACACTGCTAAGGATGCTTTCACTCGCTTGTGGAGAAGCAGCCAGAGCTTGATTGGATGTTCAGTGCCATGGCTGTAGTTACTGTGGAACAGTATTCTTGCTGAGGATGCGATGCTTTGGGAAATTGATAATGGAGCATTGGGCTGTCATGTCTTCTTAAAGTGGGGACTGGCAACATATTGTAGATGTTATAAACACAGATGCTGAGGCTAGTATGGCTTCCTGGGGAAAAAAAAGACATGTTTTCCAAATGTTCCCTAAATAACAGCCTACACATTCATCCTACTTTCACTTAATTCTGTTCCATGTATAAGGATTTGCATTCAGAAGCATAAGCAATCTGTCTCCCATAATCTTTGACGAAGTTTTGTTCACGCGTTTGCAAAGACATCATTGGTACAGATATATCTAGCTGTAACATGATAGGCAGCTCATGTGAAATGCTCGTGTTAGAGAACAGGTACAGGTAGATAGATATCTAAGTTCGCTTTAGAAATAAATCAATAACATGATGTTGGGAACTGTGCAGAAAAAAAAAGCCCAGGCAGTTTTAAATGAGGTGTGAAATATTTTCCAGCATTTATGTAGAAGGTGATTGTAAGAATGCTGTCGAAACAAGCTGTTTTCAGCTATTTGGGAGGAGACCCTAAGGGGTTGGCTGTGGGACTTTTTTGGTCTGGAAAAGAGATTGGAGTGAGAAAATGCCTCCAGGATATATCCAGCCCTCTGGACTGAAACGAAGCCCTTGAATTATGGAGCTGTGAATGAGAAGTATTGGAAGTCTTCTTCCTATAAAATAAATATGAGCAGGTGAGACTGTGAAGAATGATGGGCTTTGTATTCAAGTCAGCTTGTTTAGAGACTCCTGGGCTTTCCTCTGTATTTCCTCTCCATGTTCACTTCCTCATTTTATTTCGTTTCAGTTTTTTTTCTCTCTGCAAATCTGCTTCACGGCGGTGTGACGCACCTAAGTGCTGTAACTACAGTGAATGCTGAAATATGCAGGCTATGCAAATCCACACACATCAGCTGAGGCGTAACCTGCTTGTGTCATTGTTACTAGCTGATTAATTAGCTTGCAACAGATGAATCAGGATCATTCTGGTATGTAAAGGTAAACACTGACAAAATCGAATAAAATAAACCTCAGAGCAAATCCGTCATATAATATTCTCTGCTTTAACGCTGTAGCTTTTACTTGCTTGGGGATCTAGCTAAATAATTTATGATTTGTCCGCCATGTTTATTTATGAAGCAAGGTGAGCAGTCATACTCAGCTAGTGTATGTATGAAATAAACAGGTTTGGAAGGTAAACATCAGTTGTCCACACCACCCCGTCATTGACCATTTTCCTCCATGTTGTGCATTATTCCTGTTGTGTTGCAGTCAATTCTTAAAAGTACACCATGATGTTAAAATATAGCTAAATATTTTCTACATTCTTTACTTATAATAAGTCCATGTAGACGGTCTGCTGTCAGATTTTAGAAACGAGCGTGAGGGAAATACACTGGAACTAATGATTGCATGCAGTAAGAGACTTGATTGATTTCATCCAGCAATCTGGCTTTCTGCAAGACAGCAAGACAGGCCTCCTGCTCACACAGATGTTTATCTGTGAACGATACCTAAATTCCACCTGAAAGACATCTAAATTCCACCTGTTGTTTTGCTTGACGCGACTTATTAAGCGTACCATCGCCGTTATATCAGCTAATGTCTTTGCCAATACTACAGAGAGCCTCTGCTGATTAATGCTGCCCACGTCAATAACGTCTCAGTTTTGTGCCCGCGTGTTTTAGCCGTAGCCTGTTGGTCTTCCTTGCACTGGATTTTATTTTTGGGAGCTACCTTATACAAAAGATGTTCACTCAAGTCTGAGTCAAGTCTCAAGTCTCTGAGCTGCGTGTCTGATGTAACAAAATAACACTTTTTTGTGTAGCATAAAAAAAATAAATTCATTTCTTAGATATTGGACTGAATAACAAATTTCTGTGTGGGCCAAATATACAATATACAGAATTAAAATATATATACATCAGGCACTGTATTAGGAATATGTTTAGCAGCAGCACAATGAATAAAACAATGTAGTACAGATGTTGTGCTTCAGTTAATGTTCACGTCAGAACGGGAGAAACATATGATTGTTGGTGCCGGACTATTTCAGAAACTGATAATCTTCTGGGATTTTTATTCAGTTGAAATAAAAAAAAAAACCTCCTGTTAGCAGCAGTTCTGCTGCTAGAGACACCTTGTTAAGAAGAGAGGTCAAAAAAGAATGGCAAGAAAATGGCTCCAGCTGACAGAAAGGCTAGAGTAACTCAAATAATCACTGTTTCTATCTGTGTTGTGCAGAAAAGCAACTCAGAATAGACAACAGGTTAAAACCTAAGGCGGATGAGCTACAGTGGGTTACACAGGAATGTGAGGCTACAGTGGGACAGGTTCAGGTAACTGTATGGCTAATGATTGGAAGGTAACTGGATGGCTAGTGATTGGTAGGTAGCTGGATGGCTAGTGATTGGAAGGTAACTGGATGGCTAGTGATTGGTTAGGTAACTGGATGGCTAGTTATTGGAAGGTAACTGGATGGCTAGTGATTGGAAGGTAACTGGATGGCTAGTGATTGGTTAGGTAACTGGATGGCTAGTTATTGGAAGGTAACTGAATGGCTAGTGATTGGAAGGTAACTGAATGGCTAGTGATTGGAAGGTAACTGGATGGCTGATGTTTGGAAATACTTCTCCTCCTCTAATGAATTTTGATTTCATGTAGATGGTAGGATCAGAATTTGGCAACAGCAATGTAGATAGCAATTCTGACTGACTATTAATTATATCAGTTATTTGGTTACACAACCATGTTATAAGAGTAAAAATGGGCTCCTCGGTTGCTTGTGAATGACCCTGACTCCATGCAGCTGCGATCTACAGTGCAGAGAATGAAGCTGCAGAATCAGGCATTTTAGCCGACTTTGGAGCTCTAGTTTGGGTTAAGAATCAGTTCAGGCTGGTGATGGTGGTGTAACAGTTTAGGGAATATATTTCTGGCTGAAATTGGGGCTTTTACCACCATTGAACGTAAAGTGACTGCCCCAGCCTGTGTATTCTTGCTGCAACTACGGTATATAACTCTCGTGCATAGTGATGAGAGAAGCTACAGCTGCACTTCTCTGTCTCTCTCTCTCTCTCTCTCTCTTATCTCGCTGTACTTTCCAGACGCTGGTTATAGCACAGCATCACAGCCACGTCATGATTGCAGTCAGATTAAAGAATTATATTGCCAATATTTCTCTGAGACCTTTGATAAAGAAAACCAATGGAAGAGGTTTCAGAATGTCATGTTTCTAGATACACCCCTCCACGTCATCCAATCAGTGTTCGCCTGAAGGTTGCTTGATGCACAGTGCCACAGATACCCATAACAAGCTGTTGGTCTGGTAGGTGTGCTACACCTACCCATAAACCCTTTCTCTGAGTTGCAGTGCAGATGTGCTTACTACAGTTGTGCAGCCAGCTTTAATTTTTAAAGTTCTCTTTCTGGTAGGAACAGCAAGAAGTACAAACAGCTCAGAATATTGCCAGGAGACTTTTCTGCAAGGTCCCTGCAGTTTTTTTGATGAATATTTTACCAGCATTAGTATTGAGGTCTCAAACAAGCGAAAAAAAAACATTTGAGGTACTCTCTCTCTCTCTCTCTCTCTCTCTCTGTTTCGCTTTCCATGTTCAGCTTGTTCACACATTCATCACTAGTTCATACGATATTGATCAAAAAACACAGACTTTGGCACTGCATTATGAAATCATTTTATTGATGCTCCCGAATGAGCCGAAAGCCCAAACAGTATCTGAAGTTTTCCCAAGGGGGAATCATTAAATAAAAGACTGCATTATGATATTATATATAGTCCTGGGCCACAGTGCAGGCTTCCTACTGCTATAATTGGAGGGCTCGATCTGTTTCCTCCTGTCCGTCCAGTCTAGAACACCACCGGGGATGGATGATTGTTGCCCAGGCGTTCTGCATTTTAAAAAGCCTGAAGCGATCTCAGAATGAAGTTTGGTGCTTCATTGTCTTTTGACTGTGATTCATTATGGAGCTAAAAAGTAGGGCAGAGGAGGGAGCTTGTGAAAGCCAGTTACTGTTTCTGCAGATATACAATGTTCCCAGATGGAGCTCAGTACAAGTTCTGTACAAGGGCTATGATTTCCTCTACCTGCTACAGAGAAAATAGGCACATTGAGGACAGTCTTTGCATGTGTGAGCATATGTGTGAGCAGTGACCACCCTCGCATGCTGTAAGACTCTCGAAAAGAGTGGCCAGACTGAGAGCTTGCTACCTGGGAGTTCCCACCAGGCAGCCAAATGTGAAATAAGGAGACTTTTCCTCCAATGTTTTTCACCACTGATCACTTCAGAAGAGAGGAGAGGAGCGAGATAAATTGGCTGCAGACCTCCTGGACTTTTGTTTGCTTCCCTCCTCTTCCCCCAGTTCTGCTTGATTGGAAAAAGCCATCAGTGCCGAAATGGCTTGCAGTGAGGCTTCGGTGGCCACTCTTGTTGATCCCAGGCCTGGGAGATCACGACTACAGAAAGTCATTTTCTTGCAATTGGTGTGAAAATAACTTCATCTGGAATCAACACAGGAGCGCGTTTGTTTGCGGTGTGTGGTGCATTTGATTCAGAAAGTGCTTTCTGTCTTTTGTTCGCAGTACAGTGCCAGGAAGATGCAAATGAGAGACAGACATTAATAATTTCATCTCCCGTGGAGTTCAGATGTGTAATAATTCAAGCGAGCTCCATGGTAAATCATGGCTGTCAAATTAATGACTGCAAGAAAGTGTTGACATAATGAAAGCTTGTTGTAGCCCACGTGTCAGTTAAAAATCGATGAAATGCATGACTAAGCTGGCAAAAATCCAGTTGTTCAAAGTTAGCTAGTTATCTGAACAGCCATTGAGAGGATTTTAAGTAGCGCTGGCAATTAGCAGATTTTACAACACGCAAATACACCCTTTTTTTTTGTAGACGTTTTTGTGTGCAAGCTTCAGCACAATGCTTCACTCAGGCAGAGTTCATGAAATTATTATTCCAGATCATCAACTTGTCATTTTCGTCTCAACCCCCAGGCACTTTTGTGCTTATCTTCTCTCCTGCAGGTAATTTGTCTGTGTTGCTGCCCAGAGGTGAGGTGAGGCGAGGCAGTGTGGAGCGAGGCAGGTGGAGCTGCTGAGCGGATGCCTGTAGCGGCGGGCGCCGCGTGCCCTCGACAATGAGCCGGCTGATGCTGGGCCGCACTCTGGAGCGGGTCTGCAAGGCTGTGCTGCTGCTCTGCCTCGTGCACTTCCTCATCATGATGATCCTGTACTTCGACGTCTACAGTCAGCGCTTTGACATCTTCAGCCGCTTCAACAACGGCCGCGGAGCCAACGCTTCACGCTGGCCGCACCATTCTTACTACAACTACTCTGGCGCCAGGCCCAATGCCACTTTCGCCAGCTATGTACCTGCCTCAGAACAGCTGCCACCCAGCGGCAAGCCTGAGCTCAACCGCACACACACAACCCCCAAGCCTATTCCTCCGTGCCCAGAGGTGCCTCCTGGACTGGGTAGGTGCTTTAACTGTTGCATTGTATGTGTTTAATAGTGAGATGAAATATTGTGTCGTTTTCTTGTGCTGCATTGCTATGAGCAAAGGCAATAATTAATTTACTATGTACATCCTCTGACCTTGTATTCTTTAAAAATTCTAATTTCTAAGCAGATACTGTTTTGTACTAAAGCTGCTAGCTCTTAACACTACTTTGTAGCAAAAGCTTTTGTGTGTTTTGTGAGTCTGTTTAATCAACTCCGTTATTTTGTAGCACTAGAATGGGACAGTGAGGTAATGACTCAGGAAAGGCCTGGAGCCTCGTAGTAACTAAATAAATAGGACAAACTGTTCACTGGCATGCTAATGGCAGCTGTGGGAATGTTTTATGCACCAGTCTGTAATTACTGGCAGCTTAAGGCGAGAGTTTAAAATGAAGTGAAGAAGCGTATCAGGTAATATGACCAGGGGCCTTTTTAACGACAGGAATAAAATATCCGTCATAACTACAGTGTGATAAGCCAATCAAACAGCTCGTTTTGTAGGAATTGTGAGACCGAACAACAAGGGTGGCGGGGTATCTTCGCGTCTGGAAACTCTTAATTAGCATCCATTGAAAAGGAGATATGACAGAAGCATACTGTGTGTGTGTGTGTGTGTGTCCAAAGCGCTGTGGATCCTCTGTAGATTCTAATTAGTCTAAAAGCTGCTCTGCTTTCTATACTGAGAGGAGAATCAAGAAGAGATTTAGTGTCAGCATTCTCCTCGGTACGACCCATTTCACCGGAGATGCTAAAGCCTCTTCACTGACTCCCTCTGGAATATCACAAACCCTGGTGGCTGAATACTGAACCTTCTCACGGGAATCTGGGGGCATGCACCCTACAAAGATGATTTGTAGTAGAGTTTCACATAAACAGTAAAAGACTTGATACGCATTTGTTCATCAGTCCAATTTTTAAAACGCTTGAAATATCACCTCGGTAAATGTTGGTGTGGAATATTTCGCTTAAAGCCGAAATTAAAATGTATTTAGAAGGGAAGGCGTTAATATTATCTCGCCTGCTTTTCCTAGCCTACGGTTGCAGTATAAGTACAATTATAGACTCTTACTTTTCAGGTGTCTTGCTTGCTGTAGCAATAAAAATTGCATTGCTAAAGAACACCATTGATTCTGCAGCGTTTGCACTGTTCCCCTTGCTATGTCTATGCACCATAGACATTGTACCACATGACCTCATGCACCTGTAGTGCAGCGAGTCTACAGAAGTTAAAGTTTTCAGAAGACTGTGGGCTTCATTTATCAAGCCGGGTACGAACAGACTTTTTGTGTAAATTGTTTGTATGAGTGTTTACACAAAAGTTCAGTATTTGTGACAGCATGTCTACCCAAATTCATTTGAAGACAAATAAGTCTAGCTGTTCAGTTCAGATGAAATGCCTCATCTTCACATGCCTTAGGAGGAAATTAATATTTACAGACCACTGTGTTTTTTTTTAATACATTTATTTATATTTGTCAGAGGATCAAAGCTGGCTTATAAGTTGGTTCCGTTTGGTTGACTGAAAAAAATTCCCCAATTATTTTTAATGGTTCTAAGCTTTGTCATGGTTTGGCCAGACTGTTGATTAGCATTAATGCTGTTGTTTAGTTCTAGTTTTGATCTTGACCTTATGTATATTTTTTTTAATTCTCATCGATGTTGTTCAAAAGTATTCTTCCTGTGTGATGATGAATGGATGGATGAATATATGGATGGATGAATGAATGGATTGATGGATGGATGGGTGAATGGATGGATTGATGGATGGTTGGATGGTTGGATGGATGGATGGATGGATGGATGAATGAATGAATGAATGGATGGATGGATGGATGGATGGATTGATGAATGAATGGATGGATTGATGGATGGTTGGATGGATAAATAGATGGATGGATGAATATATGGATGAATGAATGGATGGATGGATAGATGGGTGAATGGATGGATTGATGGATGGATGGATTGATGGATGAATGGATGGATTGATGGATGGTTGGATGGATAAATAGATGGATTGATGGATGTATGGATGAATGAATGGATTGATGGATGTATGGATGGATTGATGGATTGATGGATGGATGGATGGATGGATGGTTGGATGGACGAATGGATGGATTGATACATGTGTCGTCTCACTCAAAAGCTGCAAGTGACGCATTACACATAGTTTGTGTTTATCATGTGTCAGTTTTTCATGTGTACAGCAAATCAATAAGGAATAAATGTCTGCTAGGAAACATAGATAGCTAGTAATGCACATATTGTTCCTTATAAAATAAGTCAGTAAATAGTGAGTGATAGCCAATTTGCCTTTTTCCCCTATTTCTTCAGTTGCAAGAATAATAGCTCTGTATTGTGTATAGACAACATGACCTGAACTCTTTAAATTACAGCACTCGTTTTACAATAAAAAACAAAACAAAAAACAAAATCTGTAATATTTGGCAAAATTAATTTAGTAGTGGATCACTGCACAACAGGGAGAAACCCAATGCACAAAACTGCACAATCACCTGGAGACAGAGCGCGTCTGATGCCCAGACTGTCTCATGTAAACACAAACAATACATAACTGAATGGAAGCTGACGAGGAAACAGTTCAAGTTGTCTGTGTGGTCATTTGCGCAGTAAAAAAAATTAAGAACACAATTATGAAAACTAATCATGTGAACGATTTTGGAGTAAACAGTTTTGCACAGGGGAGTAAAGAAAAAGTATTCAGAAATTTGCACACTCCTGTTTCGAAATGATGAAATCAATAAGATGTTAAATGCAGGTTAGGTTTTACAGATATGCCTTTATGCTCTTTTACATTATTGCGAAACTCTTTCACTTCCCACTGATGCCTTTGTGTCTGTGCTTCTTCCACTTGTCTGTAATATTATAACTAAACATTTATGATGGTTGTTTTCCTGACTCAATGCTCACAGCAGACTGCTTGATGGTTCGAGCCTGCTGAAAATGCCTTAAATGTTTTAAAATACAGGCGCCGACTGTATTTAGAGTGAACAGACATTTCACCGAGGCCCATTCAACTAAATTATTTAAAGGAACTTTAGAGCTTCCAGTTGAAAATAAGATTTAGATTCATTTGCTGTTATATTTAGAACATTTTAGATAACAAGCAACAAACAAGGGATTCTGTATTTTAGGTAGACTTTGAAACAGAGCACATGTTATTCTTTCCTCTTTAGGGCTTTTCACACTTAAAATATTTAAGCCTGGGTGATGGTATTCCAAAATATTTTTTTTTGTTTTGTTTTCATTCGCACTGCTCATACTTTACACGGCATTAACAAAGTAAAAATTCAGATTTTAATGGTCACATATACATCCATGCATGCTTTTAATGACTGTCTGTATTATAAAAATAATATGAAATATTATTATTAATTTTAAAATAAAGGTAATTTTACTAATAAATACATTTTTTAATTCAATTTTATATTTTAATTTATTAAAAAATATTTTTTTTAATAAAATTCAGTTTTATTTAATTTACAATAAAGGTATTATTTTACATCTTAATATTAATAAAGTAAATAGTATACAGCTCTGGGAAAAAATAAGAGACCACTTCAAAATAATCAGTTTCTTATGTTTTTTTCTTACAGGTTCATGTATTGGTGAGATGAACAGTTTTGTTTCATGTTTTTGTGAACTGCTGACAATATTTCTCCTAAATTCAAAATATAACTATTGTTAGAGTGTATATTTAAAGGAAATGACATCAACCCAAGATCATGCAGTATTTGCAGAGCTTTAATAACTCAAATAAAACAAAATGCAAATAATTGTGTTAATGCTTTGGCTAAATAACATTAAGAAATCAGTATTTGGTGGAATAACCCCGATTTCCATGTGTTTTGGCTCCATGCTCTCCACCAGTTTTTCACATTGCTGTTGGGGAACTTTATACCACTCTTTTTGCAAAAAAGCAAACAGCTCAGCTTTGCTTGATGGTTTGTGACATCCATCTTCAATAGATTGGGCAGTGGTCAATATATATATATATATATAATATATATAATATATATATATATATATATATATATATATATATGCATACTACCAGTCAAAAGTTTGGACACACCTTTTAATTCATTGTTTTTTGTTTATGGATTTATTTTCTACATTCTAGAACAATACTGGAGATTTCAAAACTATGAAATAACACACATGGACTTAAGTAATCCATATGTAACGACAACAAAAAACAGTCAGTTGTTATTTTAAGACACAAAGGTCAGATGTTCTGGAATAGTTCTTTCAAGAACAGTATTGTCAAGTGCATTTGCAAAACCCATCAAGCACCATGATGAAACTGGCTCACATGAAGACCATCCCAGTAAAGCAAGAGCAAAACTGACCTCTGCTGCAGAGGAGAAGTTCATTTAGAGTTACCAGCCTCAGAAATCACCAATTAACAGCACCTCAGATTAGAGCCGTTATGAAGGCTTTACAGAGCATCAGTAGCAGACATATCTCAATATCAACTGTTCAAACGAGATTATTGTGTATTTCGGCCGCCTTCAGCATTGTTTTACAATGTAGAAAGAAATAAACATCAGGAAAGACCATGGAATTAGAAGGTGTGTGTATATATATATATATATATATATATATATATATATATATACAAAATAAAATAGGGCCAGTAGGGGTATTTAATGAAATAAATAAAATAAAATGAATAGTATGAAATAGAATTAAATTGAATAAAGAATAAGCTAAAAACTAAAAACACTAAAATACAGTAAGATCAAATGCAAATTGCTGTGTGAAGTAGAGTAGCAAATTAAATAAAGTGGCATTAGCTGTACAATTGACCAAAGTAACAATAAATAAATAGACAAAGTACAAAAAAATGCAGCATATGAAATGGTAGAGTTACTGATGAAATACAGATGTAAGAATACAGGACGACTGTTATGAATAATCTCATAAATAAAGTATGTATATGTAATTATGTGCAGGTTTTGTGCATAACAGTTCATCCTGATTGTTCGTAATCTGATGTTTCATACGGTACGTTACTAATCCCTGGGTTAATGTTCTTATTTGCATTTTTGCTGTGTCAGCAGTCACGATTTGATAAATACAGCATGCGGATGATTTTAAATAGCAGCTTGTTTCTTGTCTTGTTGCGGAGAATCTAGCCATAAGATTCTAACACATGGTTTCACACTGTACACGTTTAGCAGCAGGATGCAGGCTTCAGAGCAGGGGTTCAGAACCTCAGGTTTAAAGCGGTTTTAACCCCGGGTTTACATTACGAGTTTGAAACCTTCCTTAAGGTTAAAACGGTGATAACCCAGGGTTAAGTGCAGCGTGAAAAGCCTTTCTTTGGTTGGTAGTTTAGTTGTATGATAGGGAGAGCTTTAGAGAGAATTGGCAGGTGACAAAAATTATTATACTGCTTCTTATTATCGTTCTCACTGTATGTCCTATAAGACATGTCTCTGAACGCTTTTTCCTCTTCCTTTTTTTTTTTATTACATCCACATATAACACCTGTCAGATATAAGCATTTGTGCTGTCCCTGACAGAAGGTTTAATTGATAGGTGGAGCATTTAATTCCACTGGAAAATTATACCTGATTACTCCTCATTAAATATGCTTTCCCTCTTCTCCTAGCAGTTAACCAAATATCCATTCATTAACCCTGATGGATATCCGAATAATAAAATTATGCAGAAGGGCCATCCCTAGAATGAACGTGTGGGGTTTGTTGATATCTGGGATTAGATGCAATGAGAAGAGTGATGAAAAGCGACAGTGCTACAGGGCACTGTTTTTTCTTTCTCGGTGCTGTGAGATTGTGACAGCAGAAGGTAAACTGTGGTGGTTTAGCTATTAGGACCTGATGCAAGCAATTTGCAAGCATTTTTCTATCAGTGTTGTCAGGTTTTATATACTTTGGGAAAAATTTGATTTTCTGTGATGAGACACAGATCATTAGAGGAACTCTAACGTGTTGGTGTGCTGAAGTCATCTCCAACGTGATTTCTGAAATCATATTCATTTTTTGCAAGCAAACTCAACTTTAATTAAATAAATAAATAAATAAATAATGATCACTCCAAGAGATCACAAATCTCTTCATTCATTAAAAAAAAACAGATGATAGCCATCAAATTGGACTTTTCCGTAGCCAAAAGCAGCTTCTGATTTTATTTTTATTATTTTTTTTATTTATTTGCTTTATTGTTATTCCCATCTGCTATCCCTCATAAAATAAGCAAAGACAAGAATGGCACTAATACTTATTATGGTGGAAGAAAGCTATACAGTGAATATGACAGATCAGCTGCAGCTGTGGTTATGCAACTGGAACCCAGACCTCGGGCACAGGGAGAACTGCCTCTCGCTAAGCAATGCATGTCATCAGTGGGGATAAAAATACTCATTAGTTACAATAACATTGGGTTGCATTTTCGTGGCCGTAATGATGCAACCTATTGTAACAAATGCCCTGTATCACCATTTGATATGCCTGTGAGCAGCGAGCCTTTGCCACCCGTACACTTCTAATGAGTTTTCACTACTAGGGCTTGAGTTGTGCTGTGTCATGCGACTCGTATGTATTAGCGTATCTCTCTCTCTCTCTCTCTCTCTCTCTCTCTCTATCTCTCCTCATGCTTTAGCTCCTGACTTTATTAACACACACACAAATAACTAAATTTTAAGATCTGATGTTGGCTAACGTCATATTTCACGTAAGCATTTTACATAGAGTGCTCTGCTGAGTCGAAAACATGCCGAAACTGTCTTCTCTTTCCTCAGTAAAACAGCAGACAACCTATGAATCATGAAAGATTGACAGTTGTGAACGTGTTTTGAACTAACTTCGCTGACATCAAGTGAGAATGCGTGCAGTCAGGTCCATAAATATTTGGATAGATTATTTTTTAGCTGTCTGCTACAGTATATTTTAGTTGAAATGAAGTAATGAACTCTTTTCTGCTTAGCTGTTCTGTGGCTAGGTGTGTTAGTTACAAATAAATAGATAAAAGATAGAAGTTACTATTTATCCCTAACTTATATCCCTAATGAGCAAGCCTGAGGCGATGCTGGCAAGGAAAAACTCCCTGAGATGATATGAGTAAGAACCCTTGAGAGGAACCAGGCTCAGAAGGGAACCTCATCCTCATTTGGGTGACACTGGACAGTAAATAATGTACTTGTTGATAATGTCCTTTCTACAACAGCAACCAAGAGCTCTTCAGTAACTAATAGGTCAGTGTAGTTTCTGAGTCCATTATAGACTTAGCAGTAACTCCTTCCTACTGAAAGCTGACAGATGCAACGGCAGTTCAGAGACGATGTGATAAGTCTCCAAGTACTTTTATCCACAGCAGTCCCCTGGGTCACAGGCTGTCCACGCAGATCTATCCACAGCAGCAGTGAGTACCACCAAGCATCGAGACTCCAGCCAGGTGTAGAGCGTCAGGATGGATCAGGCAGGTCCAGAAAGAAAGAAGTTCTCACACTGGAAACTCAGAACCCTGGGAGCTCGGGAGTGGGATGTATAGCTCGACAGAGAAAATGAGTGTGCTGGTGAGCTTAAAAACACCAAAAGCCTGAAACCACCTGTGGTGAGTGACAGAAGAATTCTTGTTCTGGTTGAAAAACTCCTCAAGGACAGCCTCCAGGAAGTAGATGTATCTGTTTCAACGATCACGAGAAGGCTTCATCGGCGTAAAAAAGAAAACGACTATTGTGTCTGAACACCTCATATTATTGTGTGAATATTTATACCTGCCATTGTATTTATTGATGATGTGACTGCTGAGTAAAGCAGTAGTATGCATTTTGAAGTGTATGGAGCTGTATAATCTGCTCAGATTCAGACAAATGCTTTACAGCTCATTGGATGGCACTCCACAGTGCAGATGGACAATGGCCTGAAGCCTACTTTGAAAAAAGTGGAATATTCATCTGACCAGAATCCAATTAAGAATGTATTTCACTTCCTGAAGGCAAAACGCCTCAAACAATGAATAATAAAGGTCTGGAGAGCATCACCAGGGGAGAAACCCAGCGTCTGGTGATGTCTGTAAGTTCTAAACTTCATGCAGTCATTGACTGAACATGATTTTAAACCAAGAATTAAAGGTAGTTTCATTTAATTGTTAACTTTTGGTCCCTTTTAAAAAAGTATAAAAATTGCTGCAATTTAATTTTGAAACACTCAAAAGAAAGCCCACAAATCTAATCCAAAATAAAATAACTTTTTTCATGGTATCTACCAGGGGCTTGGGGCTGGGGACGTAACTTCCAATCATCTATAGTTTATTTGTAAATGCTAGACAAGATCTTTTCGTGACATATATTTTCCGATTCGAAGAAGAAGAATGTTAAAAAGGTATACATGTAATCCTTAATACGTCTGTATTAAACCAGACAATAGGAAGCTTTTTTGTTATCCCAAGAACATGGTGGTTACAGTAAAACCCTGTATATACAGCACCGAAACTCATGACTGATGTTCATTTTGTTCCCAAACCAAGGACATTTATTTAATTAATGATCTGAAAGCAAAGAGTTGTGTTTTCTGGATAAAGAAGGAAAGAGTAACTAGACAGAGGGAGAAGGTTCCAGCATTTCAGGGCCATGATGCATCACTATAATCCATCAAACAAGGAACACCAGCAAACACATTGTTGCCTCTCTGGCTCTGATCTTCCTCTCTGCTAATGGAAGAGGGACCCAAGATGTTATAAGGAAGGAGAGATGCACTTCAGAACAGAAGCTGTTCATGAGAGTAAAAACCGTGAGTCGACTCCCAGTCGGCTGGAAGAATCAGCACTACGAGATGTACAGTATGTCGTGACTGCATAGCAAGTTGGATTTTGGCTGCTCAGATAAGACGAGCGAGTTCGTTTGCAAAAGCTTAGGGGAATGCCAGATGGCTTTGACTAGAACACTGCCAAACATTATGGAATATGACCTTAATGAGGACACAGAAAGCAAAATCGCTCTACCAAAAATTGTCAGAAATTGACAGCTGCACAAATATTAGAATGCTAGATTCTGTCAGCGAGGGTGCCTTCGTTCCCGACATCTCAGGTGCAAAGCCTAACAGTATTTTTTTCCCTTTCATTTAATCCATTTTAACAAGTTTAGAAACTCCATCCTCACTTACACCAAGCAACTGAACTCGGGTCTGGTAAAAATCTGGGCTCTTGGTTCTCATCCAAGTGAATCCTGGTTCAGTTTGTTACATGGCGAGAGCAGATTTATAATGCTTCAGTCAAGTTTCCCATTCTGACATTTGTCTTTTCAGCTCTACCAACTTGAATAAACTTGTAGAAGCTGCTGCTACCTGATTTGCATCTCGGCTCAATTTGTTAGATTTACAGCAGTCTGGGACTGCATGCAGAGGCTGATGCAGGTTTTTTCATGTGGAAAAAGAAAGAACATCTTTTCTAGCAGAACATGAATTTATATCTAACGTGCCTATAGATTAATACACATGAATTTGTTTTCTTTTGAATTGCTACATCAGGTCTATTTGAGTACTAGAAATAAACCCAGATATCAAGAGTGCACACAACTTCCTGCTGGTGAGGTTATAAAATGATTTTTTTTTTTTTTTTTATCAGACTTTGGCCTTTAGACAGCTTAAGCCCGCAGTCTCTATGCCCTTATGTAATATCATTGCTTTCTGTAACACAAAAACGACCGGACCATCTATTACTGATAGTTGATTTTACTTATTGCAAGTTTTATGGGGCTTCCCAAGTGCATATTTTTTGTTCTGCAGCATCGTTAGGCAGATGCACCTCTAATTTATCTCCACTCAGTCGAGTTGTTTACTCAGATCTTGAATAACTTCAGTCTGGCTGTGAAGGCTAACCTTTTATTCGCTCCCTTACATGGAAGTACAGTGTTTGAGGGCAAACTGTGGTGTGTCAAAATTTACGACGTAAATAAAAGACTAGCTTTCCTACATGCAGTTCAATATGATTCATCATTTACACTCGTTTTTATTTCATTCTGAGTACACAAAGTGAAGAATTTGACGAAACAAAAACAATCAAATAAATAAATCCAACAATGGACAAACCTGGTATAAAAACAGCTCAAGTGGGATGACTAGTTTCCATGAGTAATTTCCAGATAATTATCAGAGACTCACTGTATTTGATCGGATAACAGCAATATGTTAGGTGCTGTTTGTAGGCGGTTTGTCCTTGTTGCTTTTAAACCCATTATTATAAATCCATTAGCTTTCTAGCTTTGAGTCATTAATAATTCCCACTTGTTACTTTTCCTCATTCACCCTTTAATTACTGGACGTAACATATATGTACTACGAAGAACAAAGAAAGTAAAATATATATGTAATCCTTAATACCGTAATTAGCTAAAAACGAACATTTTTCTTACCACAAGATCCTGGTGGTTACCTTAAAACCCTGTGTATACTCACACTCAGGGTTGAGCTTTAAGTGTTTTGTGATTAAAGCTTATAGCTACAGCACCCAAACCCATGACTGATGTTAATTTTGTTCCAAAACCAAAAATATTTTTAGTTAATTAAGAGTTGTTTTTAAAAGAAGGAAAGAGTAGCTAGACAGAGGTAGAAAGTTCTATTGTTTTGGGCCATGATGCTTTACTATAATCCACCAGCGATGCTCTCTGGCTCTCATTTAAGATTGAAGGTGAATACATGTTTCCTCCTAGACACATGAATCCACACCATCTTTTCAACCTGCTGCTCATGCCATGTCATAGGCTCACAGATAACTGTGATTGATTGACAGGGGTGAGAGTACTCTTACCCACTGATCTAAGGCAGTTTTGCTCTCGTGATGACTCTGTCATCATCCAAAGTCAAACTCATGATGCCTGCTTTTCCAGGGTGTTTAGATCTTGGCAATCTTTACACTATGTTGAGTGTCAGTAGCACTACAGGTATAACAACAAACCCTTGCTCAGTCTTCTTCTGGACTCCATCAATACAGCGGCAAAATATCATCAGGTATCCAGAACCAACCCTACTTAGCTTTGTCACGTTTCGACGCGATACACTTTATTAGCAGGCTAAGAGAGCAAGTACAGATTTTGTGTTTGGCCACGCGGCAGCAAACCTCACACAGTCGGGAGACTTGCACTTGGCATAGCAGCATAGCGAGGTGTGATGGATCATTTCCTCTGGGAGGATGCCATTATCCTCCTTCTGAGAGAAAAGTTGCAGGAGCTTATTTCAGCGAGGGTGCTTAAGACTTGGTCAGGAGCAGAAGAGGGAAGGATAAAAATGTGTTGATTCTACTTGATAATGCTTTTGAAACTAAGCTAAGAAATAATTCAAAGCAAATGATAGCAAGTGAACCTGCTTACTCTGTAAAGACTACACTCTTAGCACATACACACACAGGCAGCAATGTTTTTTTTATTTTTTGAACTCAAGATGCACTGCGTTGATTACTAGTGGGCGTATGCTCCGTGATTCCACTTGTCGTGCCTGGTTAGTGTACTTCAGGCACATAAACTACATAGACAGCTACAAGACTTATACAAAAGCAGTGTTAAGTGGTGCGCTTAGGTTTCCATTTTCATTTGATTAAAACGTTATTAAAGTACGCTAATTGAAACGTAATCATACTGTTACATTCGAACAGTGATCTGTACGGATTCGTAGCAGCATAGAACGAAGCAAAAACTGCTTAAATATGAAGCAAAATTAAACATGCCAATTTAAACATTAGCTCTCTAGCTAAGGTGGTTATTTCTAAAGTGCAGGATTTGTCTTTTTATTTCAATTTCTGCAGTTAGCAAGTTGTTCTGTGAAAGTCACTCATCCGTCTGTACCTCATATGTGCTTTTGAATCCTCCGAAATACTGAGTTAGAGTTTCATATCTGCAGCTCTCAATTACTACAGTGATTTTTTTTTTTATCAGTGAGAAAAGGCTGTCTGAATGCAGTAGAAGTAAAAAGATCACACACGTTGCTATGCTTTGCTAATGTATTAGTATGCTAGCATGTTAGCTCATGAACGAAATGCTTAGCCTGTTTTTTTTCTTTTTTGGTATCTCCTTATTCATAAGAGCTACTTTTACAAAGAGGGAGTGTGGGTTTAATTACATTTACATTTGTATTATACTTCACATAATATAATGATGAAACTTTATTATTCAGACTGGCTGAAAGAAAGTTTGATAAACAGACATATGGAATTGAGAGCCTTGATACTTTACACTGTATTGTTATACCCCAGCACTGCGATTATCAAGAAGATTTGACTAGAAATGATCATCCATCCACCCTTTCCCTGTAGCGCTTAACCTACAAAGGGTTGCAGAGAGCCTAGAGTCCAGCCCAGGGTACTTGGGACAAGTGAGGGACCTTGGATGGGGTGCCAATCTATTGTAGGGCAGAATCTCACATACACACATGCACACTGCAGACAATTTAGAGATGCCACTCAGCCTACCAACATGTCTTTGGACTAAGGGAAGAAAATCTGAGTACCTGGAGGAAACCCCCAAAGCACATACAAGTTGGAGGTGGGAATCAAACCCACAGCCCTGTAGGGGTCATGGTTAAGGGGATGGTGAGGGTTCTTTGGCTAATTGCGTCAGTAATAGATCATAATTAGCAGGATATAATTTGCATTGTTCTTGATGACTATTGTCATAGTCATATGTGCATATTTTAACATTTAACCTCTTTGTTCAAGATGGAAACATTCAAAAATATGAGATCACAGTCAAGAGCCCATTCTTTCTTCATTCTTCAGTTTTTTTTTTAACATTTCTTTACACACAAGGTTTTCATCTTTTCCAGTTTGGTATCAATCACAGTTTGGTAAAAAGTAATCCTCGGCTTGTCCCCCTGTATGTTTCCTTTATCGAATGGGAATTAATGACTGCACAGGAAACACTGCAGTATATTTGTAAAGTAAAGGCCCTAGAGGCTTTGGGTCACATGTGAATAACATAGTAATGAGGATGAAAATTGGTTCCTCATTTCCCTTTGAACCACCAAACAGTGCAGAGCCGGATAAAACATTCTCCTGCTCAGTACCTCTGGAGCTTCAGTTGATAAAACATAGAAAATAACTCTAATGAAGACAGCAAAGAGCTCTCGCCGGCACCGTAACTGTGTTTAAATGAGGCTGCTTCCTATGGGGCCGCACATTTTCTACAAGACTGTCCTCTCTTGATGACCTGTCTGCCTTCCTGTGTGCTCAGCGGCTTCACTCCACCATCATCCCGTGGTTAATGGGTTCGCAGGATTAATGCTGTCATATTGGAGCAGCAGAGCTGTGGTAAGATTATGGGCATGGAATCAATGAATGCCAAACATGACAAGACAGACGGAGGAAGAAAATTGCTCCTCGTCCTGAATTTACACAGGTGGCTATTAGGATGTCTATGCATGAACTAACCGGATCAGCAAACTCCTGCAAATGACGAATGACACAACAGGAGTATGTTATTGGCAGCTGGAAAGGAAGTACAAAATAGTATTTTTTGGCTAAATGAGGCGTATACAGGTAAGCATATATCTGCAAGAGCCACTATACAGTGAGTATTTGGAAAGTTTTGTAGGTTATTTAACATACTTCCAACGTATGTGTTTGCATATGCACATTGACTTTTGACTTTGTACATATAAATATAAAAAGGTGTGTGTTTATAAGATTTATAACCACTTTGTTGTGAAAACATCATTTTCAATTTCCCAACACTCAAAATATCATAATCCTCCATAGATTTAGAAGAGAATTTAAGTCAGAAGATTAGGGTCATGTGAGCTCTTTATGAGTTAGTTTGACTGTATGTTTGGGATGGTCAAGTACCTTGGCTTGATCAATAGCAGCGACACTGATTCGTTCTCAGATGCCAGAGCCTTGGGCATACCAGATGGGACCGCACAATGAACAACAACATCAGGAAGCAGATGGGATTGGTGCAGATCGTCAATCAGATGCTGGAGGCGAGATTATGGTGGTATGGGCATGTCATTCAAAGGGGTGAAGAGTCAATAACCAGGACGGCTCACGCCTGAGCCCACGAGGAAAGTGTGGAAGGAAAGTGACCATGAGGAAGACTGAAGAAACGATGGCTCGTCTGGATCAAGGAGGACATGAAACAAATTAATGTTATGCAATGAGTATGCCCTCGATTGTGCCAAATGTAGACATTTGTGCCAAATAGTGGATCCTTCTTCAGCATGGGACTAGAGAAAAAAGAAAAGAGAGACTGTATGTTTGGGATTGATGTCATGTTAAAGCATCCGTCTTCTCCTCAATTTAAATGTCTTGGCTGAGATTGAGATTAAATTCTCCCATAATATGTCCTGATAGTTTTAGAATTTCTCTATTAATGTTCACTACTGATCAGAAGGTTGTGAGCTTGAATCCCAGGTCCACCAAGCTGTCCCTGCTGGGCCCCTGAGCAAGACCCTTAACCCTCAGTTGCTCAGTTGTATAAAAGAAATAAAGTTGCTCTGGATAAGGGCGTCTGCTTAATGCCATAAATGTGAATGTAAATGTTTCCTTTAGTGAAGTGTAATGCCCCAGTAGCATTTGTAGACTAACAGCTGTGTATCATGATGTGTGAGCCTCTCTACTTCATTGTGTGTATGACGTTTGTAGCATCGTACAGAGCCGTTCTTTCTCTAAACATGACGAGCTGAATTACTGCCATAGTGTTAAAGTTAAATGCTGGGTTCCCTCAGACATTCTTTATCATTAATCTAAAACCATGGTGTAGTTGTTAGAAATTTGTTTTAATTTAACAGTATGGAATTTACCCACATTAATTTGTTACAGGGTTATGATTAGTAATATTACCTGTTATAATTCTGTATATAGTAGTTCATGTTCTTTGTATTTTTAGACACATTTTCAGCACTTAATTTGTCCTTTAGTTTTTGCTCCACCGTCAAGAAGCACTGGGACACGGATCTTGTTACTTTTCTCAGCGTTCCAAAAAGTGTACATGGTCCAAAAATGCAGTTTTCAGCACAGAGAGAATGAACAGGGAATAAAACTCGGTTGTCACAGCTCCGATGTCGTTCACCGGACATGCTCCTATTACATATCCTCTCGTACATCTTAGGAAGTAGACCTGCCATATACACATCGTTTTTGTTTTTACAGGAAATATCCAGAAAATTATATTTTGGCCTTGTATACAATAACAGGAAATTGTTGACCCCTCACCAACTTCCACACTGTCAGTGACACACACATGAATTACTTGTGCAAGTGTTTGGCTTGATCCAGAGAATCAGGAAATCCATTTGAGAACTGATCCTACGCATGCAATATCCTGTGAGGTTTACCAATAAACACTAATGTAAAATGAGTCCAGAAGCGCAAACAGGTAAATCGAGACACTACCTTCAGCACCTAACCAGTTCCGCACCGCTTGAATCACAGACACGGATCGTACCTCATATCGCTCAGAATTCTCAGGAGGTGTGTGCGATTACTTTTCTTGCTGTTCCCACATAAATCTCATATGAAATTCCTGATCAAATTTCCCGCATACACACAATTTGAGAAATCAGTAGCAAGACCCAGCAGGCCATAAACAGAGTGTAATCACCAAACTACTGCAGCCATGTCATACATCAAAACCATCAGCTCAGTGAGGAGAACTGCATTATGGGTGATGACAATACCCTCCTCGAATCAGTGTGCAGAATTGCATTGTGGGTTACACAGTGTCACATGCACTTCACCACAAAACTGACTGTAACCACAACACAACTCGTTCCATAGACATGAGCTCGTAACGCTAAGGCTGAGGAGAATTGTATTATGGGTATTCTAGTGATGTCTTATTCGCACAACCCCAGAACAATTAGAAACAATCTGAAATGATCACAACATAGACATGTGATACAGTAAAACACCCGGCTCAGCGAGGAGAATTACATGTATTATGATTCTGCGTATGTAATGACATCATGTCCATAAATCCAATTATGTTAAAAATACAATTATGTTAAATACAACCGTTAAGTCTGCTGATATGGGTCAAATTAATTATTCTCAACGAGTGCTTACACACAGCTCTTTCTGCTGACCAGCATGTGCAGCTGCATGTTGTATTTTGTCTGCAAAATAAACTAAAAGTATTACATCAGTTTGCTATTTTGTGTTAAGAAATCTGCTATGGATCTTTGTGTAAGAATTCGCTGTTCAAGAGAAGTATTGTCTCTACCATGTCCTCTCTGAGCTAAAAAAAAAAAAACGAAACACCCAAATTAAAAAATTTAAAATTTAAAGATCAATATTAGATTAATATAAGGCTTTTGAATGATTTTGTTATTATGACCATGAATAGCATTCCATAGTATATTTTTTTTGTCTGTTGACCAAAACATGTATATCAGGATAAATCTTTCAGTCTGTGGAATTAATTTTTATAGTCAGAACTAAACAGGGACATGGCTTTCTGTGGCTGCTCTGAATACAGCTCAGTTCAGTGGTAACTTCCTTCCTGTGTTTAATTTAAGTCTGAATGCTTCCCAGGATGTACACTGATCAGGCATGACATTATGAACACTAAGAGTTGAAGTGAATAAGACTGATTATCTCCTCATCATGTCACCTGTTAGTGGGTAGGTTTTAGGGAGCAAGTGAACATTTTGTCCTCAAAGTTGATGTGTTAGAAGCAGGAAAAATGGGCAAGCGTAAGGAGTTAGAGAAGGGCCAAATTATAATGGCTAGACGATTGGATCAGAGCATCTCCAAAACTGCAGCTCTTATGGGGTGTTCCCGGTCTGCAGTGGTCAGTATCTATGAAAGTGGTCCAAGCAATGAACAGTGATGAACCGGTGACAGGGTCATGGGCAGCCAAGGCTCATTGATACACTTGGGGAGCAAAGGCTGGCCCGTGTGATCCGATCCAGCAGATGAGCTACTGTTGCTCAAACGGCTGAAGAAGGTAATACTGGTTCTAATAGAAAGGTGTCAGAAAACACAGTGCATGACGGGTCAGGGCTGATTCGGCAACAAAAGGGGGACCAACACAATATTAGGTCATAATGTTATGCCTGATTGGTGTATAGTGGACAAATATAAAACCGTTTGTATACAGTAAAATTAGCTTAATATCTAACATGGCTGTGCACATTACTAATTCATAGCTCTATTTCAGTCAAATATGTACAGTCCACACAATAATGTCACAATTAAGGATATGACTCTTATTAAAAATTCACCAAAAAAACACAGATCTTTTCACATCCTGATGTGTGATGTAATTTTCTGTCTTCATTTCGCTGCATTAATAAAGAATCTGATAGCCCGAGTCGTGCCCCCTGTGTCCTGTTAGAATCAAAATAAAAAAATCCAGGGTTATGACTGTGATGTGTCTCTTTCAGCTAAGGACACTGAAGCGGATCATGTTTTAACAGCAAAACTAAAAAAAAAAAAAACCTTTTTACAGCTTTCAGGAATGAGAAGCATTAGAGCGTTTCTTCATTAAATGCGTTCCCTAGTGAATGTGTTTTTATTGGTGGTTTATAATGGATCTTCATTTTACTCTGACTTGAAAAACAAGATTGCTTTTGACATTAGCAAAGACATTCCAGATATTATGGATCGACTCTCTGGGCTCTAAAGTGCACAAACACGGTAGATGACACACACCAGTCAGAAAGAGCCAGGCAAATCCCAGGTCACTGAAGGACATTTACTTATTGACTCTTTCTCTTGTGTGTGTTTTGTGTATCAGGTGAGAGGCAGATGAGGCTTGCTGCTACCTCACTACTGCAGATGGGATTGGCTTTTTTTCTGGAAAGAAAATATCTCTCCCACTAGATTTAGAAAGATTTTTTAAGCATTCATGAATAATAGTATATCCAAGGACCTTTTTCAGGGAAAATGCCTGCTTCTGCAGTGATTCAGAGGATTCAGTGATTCAGATTGTCTTCCTTCTTTTCATTAAGGCTGACTAGATATCTGGAAATAGATGTTTGGTAAAAATTAACAAAGAAATGACTAAGAATCCAGAGAGTGCTAGGGATGACCTTGACCTCAATATCCCATGTCTTTGCAAGCAATTCAATTACTTCTGTTAAAAAAAAAAAGGCATTCAGTATACTTCAGCTAAAGAGTTGTAGAATTATAGAGACACATTAATAGAAATCAGTGCTGTCTTGTAGTCTTGATAGATGCACAAGTAATAGTGAGGAGTTACATTGTTGGTCTGTTGGAGGAGCTTCGTGTTTGTAAGCTTTTACTGCGATTGGAAAAGGTTGTGTATGAGCCTCAGGCTTCTCGAGTACAGGTCCAGATTTGTAGAGAAGTGAGCAGAAGTTACTGGTATTGCTATTTTGCTTGCTTTTATTTTGTCTAGTGGAAGAAACAGTCACATGCAGAGAAGCTGAGATTGGAATACGTAAGGTTACGTCTACTCGGGTGCCACATGAACCGTAGGTATACGCAGAACTCCAGCAGACTGATGGTCAGAAAACTCCACAGTGCTTGAGAGTCTAGCTGTTGGCTGCTGCTGTTCTCATGCTGGCTGACATTGTGCTTGTATTTTTTTTTAATTGCTTTAGGCACAAGCATCAGCAAAATGTAAATGTAATGTCTCTCTCAAGGGTGTGCATTTAATACTGTTTTCAGTACGAATTTTTTTGCCTTTAAGCGAAGGGCAGCCTAATGAATGTTAGACATTTCTCAAATTCTTTCAGAAAAACTTTTTCAAGCAACCAATGCCAAAAAGAAATCTACACAGATTATAATATTTGACCGAAATAACTCCAGAATGATCGTCAGTGACCGTGGCCCGTGGTTATGTCCTTATATCTCCGTGTGCATCCCACTTCATTTTATGTTCCAGTGAATTTACTGTATCATGATGCCCTTTAAACAGTGTCGTAAACCACATGATCGCTGACAGTTGTTTGTCCTCCATCATTCAGATATTCAGAGTTGTGTCAGCATCTGACCGGAAGGAAGCAGAAAAAGGAGATCAAAACTATTCGGTTTCTCTCAATTACAGTCCGCATTTGCACAACATCCCCGGGAAATCTTTGATTTATGACTTTTAATCACGGAGCCATGAGGCAGTGTATCAAAGTTTGATGATTTTGTTTTTGTCTTGCAGATTTGAATCCATTTGTCTTTGTTTATGGTCTGTATTTACTTGAAAGAGAACGGTCTTTGTGTTTCGTTCCATCAGCCCCAAGCTCAGATAGCTTTGTGTTGGCAGAGCTGTGAAATTGCCAGTCCTGGTTATTTTCAGCCACGGACGAGCAGCTGTATGTAATTTGGTACAGGCAGAGTAGTGAGAGATATTCGCTAGTTTCTGACCTGATCATAAATCATGAGGGCTTCAGACACAGTGGCATGATTCAGGTGAAGGCCATGCTGGGCTTGCTAACTCAAAACATGTAGGGCGGTGTTTAAATTTAGTTGCACTTGGTTGGTAATGCTGGAAAATTGAAAATTCATATTTATTACCTTTATAAATTCGGTGAAATACTGTAGCACTGACATTGCTCTCATATTCAGTTGCATAGACACTGCAGTAATTGCTGTCAGAGAGCTCAGACACTGCCATAATTGCATCATGTTTCACAGTGGAACAGCACTGCAGGCACAAATAAGAAACTTGATTGACTTAAGTCAATAAATCAATTAAGTGGGTGTTTTTCATTATTTCAAGAAATGTACTCAGTAGACAACTTGCCTTAAAGCAACAAAAAGGGATATTTTTTTTTATTTTTAAGCCAGTTAATCCTCAAGATTGTAATAAACCCTGTGCATACTAATTCTATTTCCCTGTTGTGAGTTAGACAGTTTTTTTTTACCTCAAGTTTCTAAACATTTTTAAAGGAAACATTTTTCTTAAAATGTGTTTTTTTGTTCTCGAGATGACCATTCTGCTCATGGTTTTAAGTTTCAGGTTTTATTTGTCCCATACAAGAAGTGTATTAATTCTAGTGAAATTCTTGTTAGCAAGTTGTAGAGTGGTTCTTACATACAATAACAAGGCAAATAAATCAAGACTATACAGGGTCTATGTACAATATAAATATTACAGTATAGTATAGTACACTGAAGACAAGATGTCTGATATGTAAAGTGGAAGAGTTTATAGTGTGTAATGATGGTGTTGTACCAGAAGACATGATTCTGGAGATGTGCATAATATAGTTTAACAAAAAACATACAAAATGGAATAACGAGCCTGATTTTCTTTTAATGGACAAACCAGCTGTACAGCCTGGTTCTGTTTTCTCTTCTGTACTCGCTTGGACATTAATTGCTTTGAATATAATTGCTTAGCCAATTATTGTTTTGCTTCTAACTGCTCTTTAAATTAAGTTTTTGTGAAGCAGTCGGTACCAGAGGCAATGATTTTTATTCTGCAAAATGGAACTGCTGCTTGTTTTTGGCTTGCTCTGCTCTCACATAGCTCTCCTCTCTGTGGACACTAATCTGAGCTACTTGCTACCAAAAGGTTTGGTTTGGAGCTTTCAGTCAAAGTCATCTACTGCAGCAGGCCTTCTGCTCACATATCCCTCCAGTTGGCAGGAGCCAGCAGTGCATGTGGTTCAGCTAAACCCCAGACATTAGAGCAGCTACTGAACCATAACGATTTGGCCAGAGAGAAACGGTCCTTTTGACTATGTGGCTCTATGAACAACCTCTCTGGATTGCTATCTAAACGCCAGCCTTTATCTGTGCTATCACAGCACTGCTGTTTTCTAATGGTCAGAGCCTGAGAGCAGAACAAACATTGTAGAAACAGCCACAAATTGTGATCTTTTTTTTTTCCTACATGCGTTGATCAAAAACTTATCAAAATTTAAAAGGCCACAGAAGTTAAAGTCCTCCGTGGTTTCAGTGTTACTGGCAGGCAGTGCTGATGGCAAGAGTCTTAATAATCCATCTGAATGCATAATTTCCAGTTTATGAGCATTTCCAGGTTTTGATTTTCTGTCAGAGGAGCCAGATTTGGAATTAGGTTCTTCAGCTGGTTCATTTGCTGCAGAGTTGACTTAACATAAAGAGAACTACAAGTGTAATGAAACTGAGGAACATGTGAAATGTGGCATGATCCATGGAAAGGACATGCAATGCATCACACAACAGCAGATGCCTAGAAAGCCATTGCAGGACCTACTGGGAGCAGAGATAGAGCTTGTTCAATAAATCTTTGCCAAAACTGTAGTCACTGGTTATTAATTAAAATTCTGTGCTTAGTAAAATGGACTGGCATCGACAAAATACAGAATGTTACGAAAAACTTTTTTGACTGGTTGGCTTTTGGGCAGTAATGACACAACAACTCTGGATTATCAAAAGTTTGGGGTTTCCAGCATTGACAAGCTGCTTGGGCCCTTGGGCATGACTCTTAACCCTATCTGGTCCAGGGGTGTCGTATAATGGCTGACACCAACTTGTTACAAGCTGGTATATGCAAATAAATGATATAAAAATATATGATCAATAAATCTAGGAGACAATATGTATATCCCTTATTGATGCTCTTTATTATTATTACTAAAACTGATGCACTGAAGTAATCACTGCCTATATGGAAATCCTCATGCAGTAGATACACTATATAGCCGAAGGTTTGTACACAGCTCGATGTGGTTCTTCCCCAAATGTCTCGGAACTAAAAGGCTTAAACCTGTTGCAGCATGAAAGTGAATAAAAAACGAGCTGTGTGAAGACGTGGTTTGAGTGGAAGAATTTGACCTGCACAGAGCTCTGACCTCAACCACCTTGAACAACATTGTGATGAATTAAAACACTGACTGCACAACAGGCCACCTTGCTTGACGTCAGTACCTGACCTCACTAATGCTCCTCTGAGCACTGAGCAAATTCCCACAGGCACTCTTAAATAGCTAGTGGAACGAGTGTAGCTTATTATAACAGCAAAGCAGGATTAAACATGGAATGGGATGTACAAAAAGCACAGGTAAATGTAATGGCCCAGGGTTCCAAAAAACGTTTAACCATATAGTGTGAATCTATAACATGAGGGCATGTGGAGCAGCATATTGATATACCTCTGATGTCTAGCTACCAACTTTTAATGTCTGTATTATCTATTCAATATTTTAGTAAACTGTTTGATTGTTTGAGATCATAAAGTGTTTAAATAATGAAATAGTTATTTGTGTGGTTGTTATATACACAGGAAGTTTGTGGCTAGGAGAAAGTAAAGCCACGCCTGGCGATAATGCAGAGAGAAGCCGAGTCACGGTGTGCAATTTAGAAGAGGCTGAAAAGGCTGCTGGAGCGGTCGATTTTGACCCCCATGTGAATGAGAGCGTCCGGACAGATATGAAGCTCATGGGATGAGAGAGAGAGAGAGAGAGAGAGAGAGGGAGGGAGAGAGAGAGAGAGAGATAATACATTTCCAGCAACATTTAATGCTATTAAAGATCTTAAATGTCAGTGGATGCAAATCAGTTACCTCGGGCTTACAATTTAAGTCAACTTGCCAATTTTACTCTATTAATGACACTGCAGTCATGGCACGTCTCACGCGCTCTGCAACACTTTTCATTATACACCAGGCACTGGTCTGCTGCTGTGCTTCAATGGTTTAAAATATAAGGTGCAGATATCTGTATTGATTGAAAAATTTTAAACATGCGTTGCTAATGTTAAGTCCATTAATCCAGTGTGATGTTCAGATCTGCACTCTGGCAGGTTAATATATTTTGAACCATGCACACCACTGAGAGGACAAAAGTTTAATAATGCTTGACAATGCCATAGTAAAGACAGCTATCCGAAAATCTGTTAGTTCACTCAAATCACTGCTCTTCAAATACTAATGGGTAGACCATGTCCACAGTAGAGCCACCTTGTTTCCATTTTTGTCTAAAATTTCATTAAAACGTAGAAAGTTGCAGCTGCAATCATACAGAAATAGCAGTTTGGAGGCATATTAGCAACAAAAGACTTTTTTCTGAAGCCTGTAGGCACACTAGAGACAATATCTTGTTTACTCTTTCAAATAAAACTTTTATTCTAAGACCATATTCCATGAACTGCAGTGGCTGAATTTTGCTTACTATGTCAGAGATTTAGTTTTTTGCTCAAAACCCTTGTATAGGACATTCATATCCTCTAGGTACAGGATTGCTGAAAGCTTTATTTGAAAATATAGAATTTGACTTTGACTTTATTCCACATATAAATGGCAGTTCAAAAAACATTTTCATTTGAGAAATCCTTTTACGAATGAAAAATCAAAAGGCAAGAAAAAAAGGAGAGAGAAGCGGTCAATCAATCTGCCTTTAAAGTTCTTATTGAGGATCTTGTTACATAGCAAAAACTTCTACATGCTGCTTTTAATTGCCAGCTCAGTAATGCGGGATGATTGTATTGAAGCGCTTTCACACACATGCTTGTTGAACAAGATGCTACACAATTTTGTGTAATTCACAAGGAAGAATAAAATAATAATAATAATAAAGCAGGAGAGGATTAAAGGCAAAGATCAAATTCATATTTATTTCTTAGTACCAAAGCCTTATATATATAGAGTTTTGGATTTTATCCCATGTGCTACTGATCTGCCAGTTCATGCTTGTTTTTTTTGCACCGGGGCTAATGTGCTGACAAATAATGTCAAATTATATCATAACCTCCAGTTTAACATAACATTGTGCCTAAAACCATTGTGTGAATTTAATTCCATGTCCTGAGTTGAACTGGTGTCATCTTGCTTGGAGGCAGTGCAGATGCTGATGCTGACTGGAACAAAAATAACTAAATGAGAGCATTGAATTTTCATGAGCACGTGACAGGTGCTGCTGATGGCTGGATCAAGGCTGAAAGGGCAAAAGCATTGAATTTCATTCAGCAGAGTGTTGGGATTTAGAATAAGGGGGTGGATGCACATTTTCCTCAGAAAATTGCATGTTGTGCTTCTCAGCCTCCATTTGTGCCCAATTACCCAGCTGCTGTGTTTACATGAACTCTTCATTCTCTATTTTTTTTTTCTAAAGATGCAGAAAGGCTTTAAGAGTGTTACACAGTGACAAAGGGACTGATCTGCGAGTTGGCTGAAGTCACTTTATTAGCTGTCTGAATATTAACACACGTATCTGTGTACTACGAAAAGATAGTGGATATAGTTTAAAATAAAATCCAGTGAAACATGGCATTTATCTGGAAACCTTGCTTGCACAACTGTTTGAAATGCCCAGTATCTCTGAAAGGTTTGCATATTACACTTCTTCTCTGAAAGGTTTGCATATTCACAATCTTACATTTTACAAAATGTCTAGGCCAAGGACGGTCATTAGAAGTGTTGCTTGAGATTTTTAATGAAGTAAAGATGTAGGCTTGGTGGAAAACAGACAGTGGTAGCTCATATACCACTGGTTGCCCTTCAGCTGCTCCCTGTTCAGGGTCGCCACAGTGGATCATCCGATCAGCATATTGGATTTTGGAACATGTTTTACTCCGGATACCCTTCCTGATGCAACCCTCCCATTTTATCCAGGCTTAGGACTGACACTCAGACTTAACCCCTCAGTGGATGGTTTGGTTCACTGCCCAGAACTTGAATTTGGGCTGCAGCAGTGAGATCACATGATCCTGCTGTTGGACCACCAGAGACCTGGCTGTCTATCAGAGTGATGTGCTAATTATTGATAACTGCAATCTGAAGTCTCTAGATATCGTGAATTGTGACATTCAATAACATTTTACTGTATAAACATATACTGTACTTTTTCATACCATCAGAAGATTTTCTAAAGTTTTTCTCCATAAATTACATACTGAGATCTTCACACTGTTCACTACTTCACTTGAAGCCTGTGAGTTGTAGTTGCTAAGAAAGTATAGAAATGGTTTTATATATTGATTTAATTTATACATTTAGCAGTCATCTTCACTGCATGCCATATTCACTCAGTATATCCAGAAGATATTCTGGCCCAGAATAGTTGCTCATTATTTCCTACAGCTTAATAATGAGAAAAGAAACAAGCAGTTTGTGAAAATGATCATCTTTGTAAGACACATCCATAACAAAAGCACTTAATAACAGAGTCTGAAAGATTTTCATTTACATTTACCGTATTAACATAATGCAAACCAGCTCCTGGGGACAGTTAGCACATGCAAAAATCTCATTTACATGTTGCTTCCTCCCCTCACTTGGCCTTATGGTGGCATTTTAGTAAATCAGGGCCACTCTGCAGAAAACTGTTACCCACAGATTTCCCACTATTATTTAATAGACATAGTGAATAATGTGTCATGTTCAGCTGATCATGATACTCAATTTTTAAACCAAAGTAGCAGATTGCTTACTCACATGATGTTGTCTGAACCCAAGCTTTCTTGAAATGAACCCCAGGTTCAAGACATTGGTTCTTGAACCAATCCCAGATTTTCACTTGTCTTTTTGGTCCATTTGTATTAAAACAAAACAAAAAAAAAACTTACATCATATCTTTGTTTTAATTGAACAACAAATAAAACTTTTCATATAGAGATATTTTTAGCATCTATAACTGGTATATACATGTAGTAGCTAGTTATTTCAAGTTTTAAAATAGCTTCATTCTAACTGTCTGCAATTCTGTAACGCTTAAAGCCAAGATTAAAACTTTGCGGTCTGGCTACTTATTATAAAGCTTTTAATAACTTACGAGTTGTGGGAACCGTACTGATAAAACCTTTTCTCGAGAACTGTATAAGGAACATTGCGAACACTTAAGCAGAACTGGAACTTAAACGATGGGAGTGATTTTACATTATGCTTCAGCCATAATGATCACAGAGATGCTAACTATCAAGAGACAATACAGTCTATGTATATGAAGTGAGAGGTGGGTGTTATAAAAGCAAGTAAGAAATTAAATCAACCCCCACAGAAGTTATTTTGGAGCAGTGCACAGATAGAGCTAATAAACTGTAAAATGATTAAAAGATCAGTATAAGTGATGCATCATACAGTCCAGAGTTTTCAGTATTTGCATTTCTTTAAGATGCTATACTGTAAAGGAGTTGTTGTTTCTACAATCATTTCTTCTTCAAGGACTCTAATTCAGTTATATCCAAATGTCATTTTTACACACTGATAAACTCTCTATTGCTGTATAAAGTGTCTCTATAACAACTTTTACTGTGAGTACGTTCGAGTCTGTGTTTGCCTTCAAGGTATAAAGTGAAGGACTGCAGCAGTGTGAAACACTCCAAAAGCAGTGAGAGGAAACTGCTCAATTTCACAGCGCTTTGCCCCCAGCTGAAGAGATTGCAGTTAGTCTGGCTGGCTTTAATAGTCCGAGATACCAAGCCATAGATACCGTATCAGTGTTTTGGACTGTGCTGTGCTTATCTTTGATCACTCTTCTGGGACAGGTTTTCTCCAACAATACAGAAAAGGCTGGATTTGTTGACCTCTCTTCCTCATGTACATTTTTCTCATGACTGATAGCCTGATTCATTTCCAGCATGCCTTTTCGGGATCCTGGAGGAGTGGCACAGCGGGCAGTCTTTGGCATGGGAACACTCACTTTGCCTCCGGTTGCTGCTTCCGGCTCCTTTTTGCTATCTCGAAGCTTTGGCTGAGCTTCCATGGCTTCACATGAAAGGTTTGGTTTGACTGGGAGGAGATGGCAGCTGGCAGACCAAGACAAAAGGAGCCTTTCTTTCCTGCTCGAGTCTCTTTCAGCTGCTCCTTTTGTACTGCAGGACTCCGGTTTACCCAGGAATTGGCTAGGGAGAAGATAAATTCCGGTCGCCTCGGCTTTGCAAAAAAGCGACGCAACAACTCCTTGCTAGAGTACAGCAGGAAAGCACTGAATGGAGTCTGAAAAGTCCCCAGAATGCACCTGATGAACTGTTTGTTTGGGCATGGCTAGCTAAGCCCTCCAATCCTTTGATACCTGTCACTACTTAAACAGCTATATGTTTTTCGGTAGTGATTCATTGCACTGATAGCTGTTAGAAAGTTTATGAAACATTTTTACGTGTGTTGAATCATAATATCTATGATAAGACTAAGCTCCTGTGTTCTCTTCTTTGAAATGTGAGTGGTACGAGTATGCTCTCCACCCATGTTCACATTTGTCTCCGGTGTCAGTAAGTGGTGACAAGATTTTTTCCCTCCAAGCTTAGCACAAACAAAAATGCTAAAAAATATGTATTTTTGCTGTGTTTTAATAGCGCTGATCTAACATTCATTGATTGCTTCCATTTTTCGGCAATTTCTAATTAAGGATTTGAGTTTAAGTGGAGCTTAGATACATGCTGCAATCAAGCTTACACAGCACTTTGACTGTGTTTTTAATAAGCTCCTTTTCCATTGCCTGAAATCAGTCAATGTTTACAACTCTGGGCAAATCTCAGAAGTCATTTATTTTTTACGCTCTCAGTGGATGGATGATGATCCTCAAGCAGTGAGCCGAGAGAGAAGGAGCTGAATAACAAAAGTGCCTACATCTGTGATAATCATGACTTCAAGAAGACATTGGTCTTCCTCACCCTTTATCTTGATACCATTCCATCATTTGTGTTAACTCCCATTATAATATTTCTTTTTTTTCCTCTTTCTGGTGATCTATCTTTTTGTCTTCCTTCCCAATGAGATATCGGAAGCCATCAATGTTTTCTAAATGAAAGCAACTTTATTATTATTATATGCTCATTTGTCAACATGTTGCTCATGCCCAGTCACTCCAGTGTATTCCTCTCTTGTCACTGAGAGAGTGTCTTTTCTGCTTTTAAGCCTTGTTGAGTAGGCCCTGCAGCTGAGAGGACTTATAGCAGATGAAGAGGCTGATTTTTATATGCACACCATGAACTGGCACAGTTAAGAGCACTGAGTGCAGATCATTGACAAAATAATTTCTGCAGTTAATTGTGTGAATGAGGCCTACTGCAATGAAAGGGTGGATAATAACATTGAGTGATTGGTTGAGTGGGAGCAGAGAAGGCCACTTTTACAGATATGAACATGTTGCGCTGCAAGGCATTTCATATTCTGCCTGCTACTGAAAGCTAAGTGAAATTCCTATAAACATCAGCAGACTTGGTAGTAATGTGTGTTTTATTTATTTATTTATTTTTTTTGCAATGTCAGTGTCTTTATTGATTTCAGTCTGTATTATACGGATTGTGCTATAAACCATAGACATTTTCCGAAATTCCAATGTAGATTTTTCAGTGACCACGCTCCCTTAGACAACAAACTCATTCAATTCAATTGACTCTATTTGTAGAGCACTTTTAACAACCGGCATTGAAAAGTTAAATATATACGTTTCAAAATAATTTCTCTTCTATGTCTATATAGTTAAAATTGTGTAAATAGAAACTTAGGAGCAACTTATGAGTATGGGCATCAGAGTTGAAAGGAACATTTTTTATCACCCAGATGAGAATGGGTTCCTCTGAAGGTTTCTTCCTCATCGTGTCAGGGAGCTTTTCCTCACTACCATTGCCTTATCTTGCTCATTAAGGATACATATAAATTAAAGGAGCAGGGGTGGCTCAAGTGGTTAAGGCTCTGGCTTGTTGATCGGATGGTTGGGGTTCAAGCCCGTGCACTGCCAAGGTGCCACTGTTGGGCAATTGAGCAAGGCTCTTAACCCTCTCTGCTCCTGGGCAGCTGTATCATAGCTGCCCCTGTGCTCTGACTCCAACTTCTTCAGCTGGGATATGCGAAGAAAAGAATTCTACTGCACTGTAATGTATATGTGGAGATAATAAAGGCTTCTTCTTTTAAAATTTAAATTCTGAATTTTTATATTTCTCTGAAGCTGCTTGAGACGATGTCAATTGTTAAAAGTGCCATACGAATAAAATTGAATTGAATAGAGGAATCAGACTCAAAAGGGAACACATCCTCTTCTCAGTGACACTGAATAATGTGATTATAACTAACTAAAGTATACAAGTGTAGAATACTAAAGGCAAACAATACTGTGTTAAAATGATTTGTGAATAATAGTCCTGGTATTACACAGGACAGTCTTTAGGATTACTGCAACAATTCAGAGGTACAAATCCACCATATCGATATGATTATCCACTGAAGCAATAGTAAAACCTGGGGCAAATTTGTGTAGTCATTGAGATATAGATGAGGGATGGCTTCCCACAGGTGTTTTCCACATGCTTGTGATCTAAGATGACTCCATAGATTTTTATCCTAAACTTATATGGGGACTATTCAATTTGTTATCCTCCATCCTATAATTTTTTGTTTGTATAGTATAATTATTATGAGTTGATGCTCTTGATGATCAACCTGCTCTCTGAAAGACATTCAGTGTGTTTCAGGAACACATCAACTTGCATTCAGGGCAGTGAATGTGTTTCTGCTGCACAAATCAATTTCAGTCCCTGTATATTAAACACTGATTGGGCTTTGGCAAGTTAGTAAACCTTAAGATCATTTCACGCTGATGGACAACAGAGGAGGCAGTTCTCGCTTTCCTCTTCACTGGCGAAGTCCATTTTGATTTGCGTCCTAAAATGTTTTTTTTAGCACACAGTGCAGTACAGCCTGATCTGGTTAGTAATCTGAATCCGGAAATGTGTGTACCCTGGTCATGCACGTTTAAAATTGTATTCATTAGACAGAAGCTTTTATCCAAAGCGACTTCCAGTTGAGCCGCGCAGATGAAGGTTAAGGGTCTTGCTCCAGGGCTTAATAGTGGCAGCTTGACAGTGCTGAGATTTCTCTCAACCTCCTGAGCAGTAGCCCAAATCTTCACCACTGAACCACCACTCTGTCTGCGTAGGAATGCACAAATTACTGAAAGCAAAGTTACACATACTTTTTTTTCTGAAAAGGAAATTGTTTCTGAATAAGTCAGTGTAAAAACGATAATGTTTTCGCATATTTTTTTTAATGTAATTTTACAGCTTGAAGATTCAGTCACATTTCAGGTCAAAACTTTTTACAGCAATACAGAACGTTCTTAAAAGATTCGAGCAGCACTGAACATGTACACAATGAACTGGAAGCTATTAGGGATCTGATGTTAGGGTAGATGAATTGCCGGTAAAAAAATAAAAAATGTTGAGCTGAAGATAAGCATAAAGTCAATGAAAATGAAAAATCACATTTAAGTAATTAATTGGTGCTACAGTTTTCTTCAACGCACTCAGCTAATGCAGAATTTTAGTGTATTATTTAGTACATTAGTAGGATGTGGTTTTAGATGGAACACACTAGAACACATTTACATAATTTTGTTGGGGCATTTTCTCAGCTTTGCGAGTCTGAAGTAGGACATGGCATTGGGTTGTGGCTGTTGTGGTGTATAAGCAATGGTGTAGCTTCACTTGTGTTGGGCTGAAGTGCAGATTAAGAGCTGGCAAGGCTCTCCCGCTGGCTCCTGGCCTATGCCACTGACTCTCTGTCGAGACCCAGCAAAGGGAAAATCCTCATTCACTTCCTTTAAATCACATTCACTCTGTCTGGTATACTAAAGCACAAGAGCTTGTTATGCTTTTGTTTTGTTTTGTTTTTCTTTCAATTAAAGCTCACTCTCTCTCACTTCTTTTCTTGCTTTCTCTCTCTTCATGGTACTGGGAGTGCAGTTCTGCTGATTTGTTTCCCCCGCCCTCATGGTTTAGTGGTCACATTCACGCTGGTGACACTGCATAACTCTTTGCCCACTGAATGAAAATAAGTGGACTGGACACAACCCATTGTGCTGTAGCAATCAAATAGTGCAAACTAATCAGCTATAACATTAAACCACCTGCCTAATATTTTGTAGGTCTTCCTTGTGCCACATGCTCATGATCATCTTGATCAAGGCATGGACTCCACTAGACCTCTGGTCTATGTACTGTGGTATCTGGCACCAAGACCTTAGCAGGAGATCCTTGTTTGTCCAGCACATCCCATACATGCTTGATTGATCTGGGAGACCAAGTCAACACCTTTGACATGTCCCTCAAACCGTTCCTGAAATATACTTGCAGTGTGGCAGGGTCCTGAAAGAGGCCACTACCATTAGAGAATAATGTTGCCAAGAAAGGGTGCAATTATCCACAGTAATGTTTAGGTAGGTGGTACATGTCAAAATAAATGATCCACCTAACTGACACCATTCTATCATAGGCAGCAGTAAATTCTTCAGCAAACTGTGAATTCCTTTGCACCACTTTTGGTAGGTACTAACCACTGCAGGAACACCCCACTACTCGGAACAGCCCACTACTAGGAACACCCCCAAGACCTGCTGTTATGGAGATGCTCTGATCCAATCCTCTAGCGATCACAATTTGGCCCTTGTCAGAGTCACTCAGATCCTTACACTTGCCCATTTTTCCTGCTTCCAACACATCACTGTCGAGATACTGACTGTTCACCGAATATATCCCACCCCTTGACATGTGCCACTGTAACAAATGAATCAATGTTATTCATATCGCCTGTTGTAGCTGATTGGTGTTTGATGTTGCTGCTGCTGCTGTAGGTTAAGCACCGTTCTCTGCCTTGCATGGAAGCTACACAGATGGTCCTAACCATAGTTTGCTTCATCAACAGCTCATCTTCCAGAGCTACACTACAATAATGCAACAGATGGCAATGCTTTCCAGGGGAGTGGCAACTGCATCCTGAAGCAGAGGTGCCAAAATCGCTAACAAGAAAATCCGAGTTGACAGAGAGAAAAACGGCGTAGTTGCTAACACCTTAAATGAGAAAGCATGTCTTGGTTGAAATAATATTCAGTTGCAGTCTGCAAAAAGGTTTGGATTTAAAATCATCCAGCTTTCATACATAAGCATGGCACAGTCCACTCAGATGTTACAGCTTTACAGAAATATATATAAATTTTGTAATTAAGTAAGAGGTAAGCAAATAAAAAGTAATGACTGTTCTCTGTCACAACCCACAGAGCCTGATGTGTGTTTTTATATCTAAACTAAGCATGTGGTCATTACCCTAGTGGTTAGAGCCAGAGCCACTTGAGAGCTTTACCCAATGATTGGATCTAAACACTTTAGGTACTTAACATAGGCTCGGTTGATTGGATTGGTCATCTTCTCCTGCTTGGCTTTAAGTAGATTTTCTGATCTTGCTAATCTCTCTCTGCTCCAGAAGAACTTTTTGCTCTTGCTAGAGCTAGCTTTGCCTGTTTATACTGTATATCCTTCCTGTATACAGTATCTCTCTTGCTTTCTCTCCATTTTTCATGCTCTCTTTTACTTTTTCTCCTTGACTCGCTGACAGCTCTCATTACTTGCACAGTGTTTGTCCAACCCACCTTTTGGACACAGAAAGACAAGGATGCATCTCAGTAAGTCATAAGGAACCAAGTAATAAACACACTTTGTAAGCGATGCCTGTGTGTTGACCGTAGGCACATTGGTTACCGAGCCCCACAGGTTCGCAGATATTATTACACAGACGCATGAAAAACTCCCAACTCCTCCTCAGGTGCTGATTGCTGTTGGAGCCGTGCTAATAAGCTGGCAAAATCACTAAACTCTTTGTCACAAATGCTTCTTCAGCATAATCAAAACAGAGAGAACATACTGTATAGGAACACAAACACTGCAGTAGATGTACAGGATCACTTCTCCTTTGCATATAAACAGTCATTAAAAATGATCCTGAGTGTTTGTGTGGCAGCCGGGGAAAAGCTTTCAGTCAAATGTTGACACTTCCTTCTATAGGTTTTCCTAAACTGAAATATATTTAGTTTTTCCATATAAAGATCTAGTATTTTTAATTACGTATTGAAAAATAGCATGTCTGATGAATTATAAAGAACTATGTTTATAACAGAAAAAGACTTTTCACCTAATAGCATCATCCACAGCCATCTCTGTTTCATCACCTGAGGTAAAAATACATCACTCACAGCATTTAGCACTTAGCTGCGCTAAATTTATTTTAGTGAATGACTTTCAGTAGGTTAATTAAACTTGTGCTTTTAAACTTTGTCCACTGTTGATGACGTAACTACAGACGAGTATCACAGGCATTCTGGCTGTTGGAAACTGATTACGAATAAAAATTGAAAAGTCCATTTTGCCATAGCAGATAATCTTTCCAACAATGATCAATTTGTGACCTTTATTTTATGAGGGGGAAAAATATTCAGATTGAGACAACTTTTGGGCAGAATGACTACACTTACAGCTAGGCCTTTATTTTATGAGGGGGAAAAATATTCAGATTGAGACAACTTTTGGGCAGAATGACTACACTTACAGCTAGGCTTTCTGATATAACAGTTTAATTGTCTCTACATGATCTCGCTTTGCCTCAATGTCCAGTCATGCTTACATCGATTATATTATTTTAAATTATATTATATTAGCAGAGCTTCACAGCTGGAATGATTTGTGCAGGGGCTTTTGAGTTCATTAATCTTAAATAAAATCTATCACTGTATATATGACGTAGCTAACAGTTCCTGACTACATCGCTGATATTATTAACTTCTCTACTCCCCTTAATCCTGAAATTTGTCATTTTTTAGGCTGTTGATTCTGAGTGATTAAATTCTTTAACCTGACTTAAAACAGTGAACCCCAAACAAGGAAAGAAAAATCAATATCGCACAAGCCTATTTACTGTTGTGTTTATTATACTGGCTCCTTAGCTGCTGCGATCTCAGTAAGCAGATAGCAGAGGAAAGGTCAGAAAGTATTCTAGTTAAAAACATTTTGTTTATTGGTTAAAAAAGCTTAACAAATTTGGTTAAAAACGTATTATTTTTGTTTGTTTTACATCTGTTTGTTTTACATCTGTTTGTTTGTTTTACATCTGATTGGATTTCCCTCATGAGAACACAAACATTATACTGATGTTTAAGACATGGACTGGAATTCCAGCTTTAGCACACTGCTAATTGGTCCCACAGGTAATCAGATATTAAGCAAGTGAAGCGTTAGCAGGAACACAACAGTTGTCCTGCAGTATTTCAGTAGCATGTGGAGGCCCTACTGTTGGACTTCAGGGAAATTCGGACTCTGAATCAACAAGCTAATGTGCAGTTGTAGTGTTGAGAGTTCTTGAAGGGCAGCAGCATAAAGCTTGTCCTTCACAGTCCTGAGACCCTTGTGGGATTGTATCTGCTTGGAGTTTGAGAAGTACGGATGGCAGATTTGAAAGTGACTCTCAGAGGGACTGGTAGATATGAAGGTCCTGCCACTCTACTAAAATTTCGTTTGCAGTTGGGAAACAGTGGATGGTTTTTCTCCAGAGTGTCTGACAAGGGCACTACTTGTCTTGCTTGCCTGAAGCATTGACATTTCTTTCTCTTGCCTCTTCTGGAGTCATTCTGAAATTTACAGCGAAGTGACAAAGAGCTTTAGACATAAAAGAAAAATATTTATTCTACTGTTTCTGTCCACTGACAACCACTATATTATCTGAAGCAGCATATGTGACTCTGTTAAATCCCCAAATTTAAGAAGCTCTGCCCACTTGGAACAATCTGTTGTCACAAATCCATTAAAAAAAGCTGGTTTCCTGATGTAAACACCAATAAGCCAAAACATTATGCCAATGTGTTGAATAGGAAGAACCTCACAAGCATAAAACCTTGTGACTTTGTCAAGGCTTAAGACGTTATTGATCAGAACATCTCTGAAACAGAAAGGCTTGTGGGATGCTCCTGGTCAGCAGTGATAAGTACAGTGGTCTGAGGAGGGACAAACAAGGTTTACGGTAGAAAAAAGCCTCATGGATTTGTGAAGGTGGTGAGGGCTGTCCTGTCTGGACCAAACCAACTGAAGGGTTACAGTGGCATCAGTCAGAAAATAATGGTTACAGGAGGAATGTGTAGAACACTCAGTACAATGGATCCTGCTGTGTCTATCTGTCTGTGTAACTGCACAACGGTCAGCGTGCCCATGCTAGTTCCTGTCCATTGAAGTGCAAGTACAATGGAGCAATAGAAGAAGTGCTATCTGTGCTCTTTACATGAAAAATTAAGTATGTCTGCTCCCTCTATAAAAACTCTGCTTGCTAGAGAGGCTGAAAATACCAATACTTTAAATATGTTAGTTATATATATTCAAAAAACACAATTAAACATTTCTAGTTGACTTTTTCATTTATAAAATTGTATATGTTCATTTTTATTCCTAATGCGAAGCATATTATGCAAAGCATATTACTGTTGTATTGATGATAGATGTTATACCGACATATTGTATAAAATATAGTATTTTCTTTATTAAACAAGAAAGAAATGATAAAAATATTGTATGTGTATAAAAATGATTAAAACACTATGGAGCAAGCTGTTATAGATAGTAACACATCACTCCAGTGTGGATTATTTTCCTTTTCTGATGCACCGTGTGTAATTTCATTACTTCCCTCAGCATTTTGTCCACTGTGCTAATGTATTATATGCTCATGATGTTATAACCCTCTTTGTGCATATTGCCAACACCTTTATGTCCATCAGTCTGTTCCCAGTTCTAGTATGGCTGCACTCATTTCTCCCCCTTCTGTATCCCTTTCCTCTTTTTTTAAATCTAAATCTCATGCCGCTAATTAAAAGTGGCCAGATTTAATCGGCTTTTGTGGAAGGATCACTACCAACGGGCCTTTTGAATGATGGGTACAGAACACAGTAGAGCTGAACACTGGATTTATTGCAGGAAGGAGGAAAAAGTCTGTAATTGGGTTGGTGGCTGCCACATCTCATAAAAAGTAGACACAACAGTTTATTTGTCCCATCCACCATCTTTTCTTGTCAGGTTTGTAAAAAATTGACCATTACGACATTCTCTATAGGCTGGAGGGGAATCAATGACATAACTTAAAGATTTATAAACATTGGATTGCAAGAGAAATAGTTGACCTAAGAAGAAACCTATCAGCAAAAGTGGATTTATCTCACTCCAGAGAGCAAAAGAAAACACACACACACACACACACACACACAGAAATCCCTAGCTATTTCCTGCATGCCGCCCTTGTTGCCCTGCCACTGCTTATTTAATGATTTGGGAACAGAGAATGCTCAAATAATCAGTCTTTGCTCAAGCAACTTCATTAAGCAGGTTTTTTTTTAAACCCAAACTGTTTGTGTGTGTGTGTGTGTGTCACACACTTCCATCTGCTGTATTCAGATCAATAGCTCTGTGATGTTTGGATGGGTTTCAGTCAGCATTGTTGTGTTTGACTGGTGCCTGGCACAGAGGAATTTTGTTTCATTTTGATTCAGGATGGTGGATTGTGCAGTGCTCGAACATGCACTCATCTCCCCTGAGTGTCAGTCTCCTACATAATGAAGAGCTTCTGTGTGTTTGATCATTTATCAGAGCTGAAAAGTGGCCCATACCTGCTCCTAAAGCTGTCCATCATTAGAGTCTTCTCATTTATTGGGCCTGTGGCTCAGCGTGTATATACCTTCTATATCGCTCCATCAGTGATTTAACTGTGATATGAGCTGAGTCTTGATTGTGGCTCTGTTAGGAAATGATGGATGAAAGCATCTGAGTCTGTCTGCAACCTTTCTTCTCTATGAATTTTTAATGGCTTAGACACCTTGATAATGAGAACATGAGAAGCCCAACAGTACCCTGGGTGATGGGAAAATTAGGAGTGTGTTTTAAGTTTACTGATTGGATCAGCAGTTTATGAACCCTTGATTCTAACTCAACATCAACTAACTCTCTAACTCTCATCAATCTCTATAGAATTTCGAAATGTTCTCCAGATGCTAATGTGGGTTTCCTCTGGGTTCTCGGGTTTCCTTCCCAAAACAAGCATGTAGATAGATTAGCTATGCTAAATTGCCCCAGTGTGTAAATTGTGCGTGTGCACATGGTACCCTTGAAGGACAGATGTCCTATCTAGGGTGAATGTCTTGCTCCATGTGAACTGCTGTGAGCCTGAACAGGATAAATAGGTTACTGAAGATCTGTCAATAATTAAGTATCTATAGATGAGCAATAAGCTTGTAATGTGGGGGAAGCTGGGACATGCCTTCTGTGGGTCACATGACTGAATTTTTCAATGTATAATATAATATAATATAATATAATATAATATAATATAATATAATATAATATAATATAATATAATATAATATAATATAATATAATATAATATAATATAATATAATATAATATAATATATTTGGGCAGTATTAGTAACCATTATATTAAAATAAATCCAATAAGGGGTTATTGATGTTCTTATAATTACATAAAATTAGAATATAAATTTATAAATACATATTATAGCTGCTACTTTTTTTTGTTTTTTGCTGAATTTCTTGAGGCATTAAATCATCCTGTATACTTCCACAGGATTTTCAGTTTTATTCTTTCTCCCTATTTGATTGTTTGCTCAAACAATCCAAATCCCCAAAGAGGATGGTTTCGCTTTTGAATCTGGTTCCTCTCAAGGATTTCTTCCTCTCATGTTCTGAGAAGCTTCTGAAATTCAAATTAGGGAACAATTATTTTTATTTTTATATTTTATTCTATATTGATTCAGTCAGCATGGTTAAATAATGTGTTTTTTCCCTCACTGTGTTTGTGTTGTGTGTGCAGTGGGGCGTCTTCTGATCGAGTTCAGCTCTCTGATGAGCATGGAGAGGGTGCAGAGGGAGAATCCTAACGTGACAGAAGGGGGCAAGTACACGCCACCGGACTGTCGGCCCAAGCAAAAAGTAGCCATTATCATTCCATTTCGGCACAGAGAACACCACCTGAAATACTGGCTACATTACCTGCACCCCATCCTACGGCGGCAGAAGATCGACTATGGAATCTACATCGTCAACCAGGTGTGTGTGTGTCCTGATGATAATGTTCTCTAACTGTGGATTTGAGTAAGTTCCAAAGTTTGTCTCCGTCTGACTTATTTTGGAGAGTAGAATTAGTTTTTCCTGGGTGGTGGTAGCTCAAGTAGTTAAGGCTCTGGGTCGTTGATCGGAAGATCGTGGTTCAAGCCCTAGCACCACCAAGCTGCCACCGTTGGGCCCTTGAGCTCCAGGGACGCTGCATCATGGCTGACCCTGCGCTCTGACCCCAACCCCAAATATGCGAAGAAAGAATTTCTCAATTGTGCAGTAATGTGTATGTGACAAATAAAGACAACTTAGAAGGTGTGCACAGAGGTCAAATGCTATGAGAACACTGCAGATTAAATGCCATCTCTGGTGGGTTTATGTGCAGAGACAGACTACTGAAAGTAAAATTTTAGAGCATTCAGAGAACTATTTCTTTATGTATAGAAAAGATACAGATAAATAGATCAACTATGGATGAATAGATCAAAAATGGATGAATTCATAGATACAAAGTGAACAAAGACCATTTGGTAGAATGAGAGATATACAGATGGGTGAATATATAGATGTACAGATAGTAAGATGAATAGATAAATGGATTGGATTGTGTATTGAATTGTTATGCTATCCAGAAAGGATAGCTTAAGATACTTCTTTATAAAGGGATTTTACACAGAACCTTTACTGTGAGCTGCATTGTTGTATGGTTCTGTATTGAACCTGTAACTCTAAGAACAATTCAGAGAACTGGTTCCAAGAGTTTAGGGTCTTAATTATGTATTTTTTTTAGTGACCAGAAGAAATATGAAACTTTCTACAAATTGTATAGACAGTGTTTGGAGGCATTTTATCCACCAGATACACGTAATAATTTCTTGTCTGTAAGCTAGCTTGCTTTATGAAGAGCTGTCACACCCCATCTGTGAACCATCTGTGTGTGTTATTTATTTATTTTTTAGAAGTTCGTTGCTTTTTTTTCCCTGGGTTTAGAAACACAAGCAAGCAAAAAGTATCAGTTTTCTAATGTGCAGTTCAACTTCTATACTCTGCTGTACTATAATGAAGTCTGCTGTAAAACACGCAAGGCTTATGATTTCTGTGTTTGTGTGTGTGTGTGTACACTGGTCCTCTGTAGTTAATGAGCTGTGGTTAGTAGTGTCCATCCAGTGTCTGCCCTGTCTTGTCCTAATAACTCCCACTATCTCTCACACCCACACTCTCTGACACACACATGCGAAAGGTAGGTGTTCTATCCAAGCACACAGCTGCCACTGGGTGTCATTATCCATGTCACATGCAGAGAAAACAGCACCTTGTGGGAATTATTAGCATTGTGCTTTCTTTCTGTTTTCCATGGCCATCATTAGGCCAGTTGAGGCTGGTGCACAGAGCTGTGAGGCATGAAACACAAACTTCACACCACAGTGCTCCTTCAACTTCACAGAACAATACAAGCTTTTTCCTATGGAAAAAAAAGCTCAAACTTTATGGTTGCTGTTGTTTTATTTGTTAACTTTTTATTAGTTTCTCATCTCTGATCAGAAAGCACACCAAAAAAAAAAATTGAAACACACCGGTAGATGTTTCCAGATGTCATCCTGGAACTGCCACAGTATATTCATGGCACAAATGATGCTGGCAGATTTCATCATCCAAAACAGACAGAGGATCAACTCCTTCAGCCCAGTTCACTGCATAATCTTATTAGCAACCTTGCTTTTCTAATTAAAACTCTCAACTTCCCAATTTGTTTGCTTACTGAACGTGTCCCTTGGCTTATTGCTATGTTTTGTGACGATAATGAAGAATCCTGTTAGAGTGACTAATTGACTACACTTTAGAATTAAACGGGAATCGTAACGGCAAACAAAATCCATAATTACCAGGTCTGTCCTGTATTCGGAGTCCAGCTTCCCTTCGTCTGCGCATGAGTGTGTTTCAGAGACACTCAGTTCCTTTAAAAGCATTAGACATCCTAAATCACATTACAGCCAAGCACTTTTCCTTCTCCAAAGGCCATGTGGTTTGAAAACAATGAGATCTGGCAGATGCTGCACAACAGTCTGTCTAAAACAAAGTCTGCCCAAAACAAAACCGTCTGTGCCATCCTTTCTCTCGCTTCCTTTGGTCCCAGGCATGAATATGGTTGTATGATTTTCCAGACTTGACAAATTCTGGTGGAAATCTATTTGGGGAAAAATTAATTAAAACATGGCTTTACAGTTCCATATCCCTTATTAATGTGATTAATTTGAGACAATTGAAATACAAGAGTAGAATGTGGAATTTAATTTGCATTTTGGTGCCTAACATTTGTACACTGGATGTAAAATGCAAACGCATAATCATTTCATTTCAGTGCCAAAAGGGTCTAATTGTCTGTTGAACTTTTTCCTGTATCCATGTGGGTTTCCTCTGGTTTCTTCTGTTCCCTCAAACATCACAAACCACAATAAATTGCTCCTAGGTGTGAATGAGTGTGTGAATGTTGCTATGGAATAGCGTCACGGGTGTATTTCCACCTCGTGCTCTGTTCCCTGGATCGGCTCTGGCTCTACCGTGACCCTGACCAGGATAAAACAGCTATGGTACCAAAGTTGAATGAAAGGAACGGGTGTGATTCTGCCATATTGAAAAGTCATTCCGATCCTCCACTTTGCAATTGCATCTTCTCATCCTCACAGTACAAATGAGACAAAAATAAAATGTTATTTCAACCCCCTTTTAATTTTGCGTTTTCATTTTTGACAAGGGAGACCTGTGAATTAAACGCTGTGGGTGTGCTATTTCCCACAAAATAAGATACTTTTGTTGTCCTGCAGCGAGTCTTTTACTCGATTCAAGTTTACAAATTCATCGTCTCTAATAACACTGTTTGTGGAAGACAAACTCTTTCCCAGCAGATCAAGAACCCTGTCACCTCCAACCATGGAGCAATCAGTAGTGAAATGTCCCCTTTGGCAAACGTTAAAATGTCCTTAGCAGTCTCCATTATCTCCATATTCTTACCACTGCAGGAAAATCTGCCACAGTTGTCCCTGGGTTATTTTGATTTCATCACAAAAAAAAGTTCCCTCACCTAAAAAATGTCCTCTTGTCCACAGCATTTGATTGACAGCTCTACCTCACCAAGAAGGATAATTCAGATGTTAATTTGAATGTTGATTTTACAAAGATGTTTTATTTTTGTAGCAGAAGATGAGAATTGTAAATAGCAGAATCACATTAAAAATTGAAATTGGAGTCTTGCATTTGCACTTTAGTTTTAGCAGCTATTTCTGTGCACAAAAATCCAAAATCAAATGGATGTTCCACAATTTAATTTCAGTGGTATCTCAAAAATGTAAGTGCAAATTCAAATAAATGTTTGAATTAGCATTTTCAATTAAAATTTGAGTCAAGTCTGGGAAATGCTCAAAACATGATAGTTGGAATCCCTCTTCTAAACTAAGCTTGGTAAAATGTTAATTTCAGGTGACTGCTTTTAGTTACAGTATCCCTGTTCTCACTGCTGGCATTATGGCTGTCATGTTCCCACAGAGTCAAACCAATTTTTATAACAGCTCCATCCCTCATCTCAGTCACTGCTCCAGTGGTTTGACACGTTCATTCTTTGCCAGTTGAGCATTGTGGAATTGTTATTATTTTACATTACCTCCCTGGGAATTTGTACCTGGTCTACCTATATGGTATCATATATTTTTCCAAACTTCTTGTTTTCCAATGTCTTAAATGCCTTTAGTTTGCCATATCCTAGAGGCTGAAATTTTTTTCATCATCTTTTCTCCAGTGGTCCATTAGCCAGAGATGAAGCAGCAGGCTTGAAAGGGACAATGCCAGTCTCATTTCTTATGCCACTAACCTTGCCAGCCACAAACAAAGTAATGTTTAGGAAATTTTGTCAGAAGGGGAGCTTAGAGTACAAAAAGACCCAGTGCGTCTTGCAGACTTTTATCCTGGATCATCATTTTTCTATAAGCACTGCAGACTGCCTCCATGTCTTTCCCACTGAGGCAAATCATTTCACATTTGTATTGACTGTAACATTGTGGTAAATGTGTGAAGACTGAAGTGTGGCAGGAATTTCCCCTGATGCAAGAACATTTCTAGTCCTTGTTTAAGCCCTGGTTTGGGTCCCTTAGGCATTGTGAACAAAATAGTGCTGTGGAAATAAAGAATGGAACATTGGTAAGCACACAGTCCCAGCACTCTCTATGGTCTGCTGCTCCCCAAACTCATCATTCTCTTGGCAGGAACCCCAAACTCCATTTCACACCTCCTTCAGACCAGAAACCCCTGAACAACCCAAAACTGCAGCACAGATTTTTTTTCCATATGTGAAACCCCAGACTCCAAACTCCAGCTCAAGCCCCCTACAGACCTGAAAGTTCTGACCAACCCCAAACTCCAGCTTAAGCCCCCTCCAAACCTGAAAACCCTGACCAACCCCAAACTCCAGCTCGAACCCACTCCAGACCTGAACACCCTGACCAGCTAAAGCCCCCTCCAGACCTGAAAGCCCTGACCAACCCCAAACTTCATTTCAGGTCCCCTCCAAACCTGAAAACCCTGACTAACCCCAAAACCCGGCTCAAGCCACCACCAGACCTGAAAGTCCTGACCAACCCGAACTCCAGCCCAAGCTCCCTCCAGAGCTGAAAGTCCAGACCAACCCCGAACTCCAGCTCAAGTGCCCTCCAAACCTGAAAACCCTGACCAACCCTGAACTCAAGCTCAAGCCCCCTCCAGACCTGAGAACCCTGACCAACCCCAAATTCCAACTCAAGCCACCACCAGACCTGAAACCCCTAACCAACCCCAAACTCTCCAAAGTGTAAGCCTCCACAGACACCTGCAGACTTGAAAACCACAAAAGTTCTCCTTGGCTTTGTTGAGAGTCCGGTGAGACTCTAGGGTAGCGCCAGCTGAGCTGCCAGGAATGCAGGCCAATGTTTCTCTGTCCCATATCATGCTCATCATGTCAGCTGGCTGATGGCCCAGTGGTTTGGGCTGAAGTGATGAGCAGTTAATGTGCTGAGATGTGAACCTGCACTCGCTAATGAGGCTCTGCACTGGGGTTCAGCCTAAGCTCCACAGCCAGCCATTTAAACATTGATGACTCTGTCAATATTTTTGGCCGTCATCAATGTTTCTGGCTAAAGCACTCAGTAATGGCACCATGCCACTGAAAAATATTACAATAAATCTAATATGTGCAATAAATATTAAAGTATGTTACTTACAAGACCTATTAACAAGTTGGTTTCCTGTATGTATCAGGAGTGTATTCAGTATTTTGATTTAATTATTGCTGCAGAAATGAAAAGTGTAACAAGTGTGTAACAAGTTACATTTCATCAGTGTTAAACTATGACTTGTCATGCAGTACAGCATTGTGTAGCTGTAATTGTAATTGTTCCTCGAGGATTTCAGAGTGGACGCAAAGTGGACGGTCAGAAAAGGGTCAGAAATATAATTGCAAACATCCACATTGGATATACAGAAAATTTTTAGCAGGAGCTAGTCTCCATATGTTCTTAAACTGGAGTCTGGGTACCAGACAGGGGGTCTGCTAAACCCAGTGATCCATGATTATTTGCTGTTGTTGTACAAGTATAAATCTCTCTGCACTTGAAAAAGTTTTATTTATTTATTTATTTATTACAAAATTCTTATATTCATTAGCCTGCTTTTAGATGCTCGCTTGAAAGGGTTTAATCTAAGACTCAATAATTAAAAAACAAAACAGAAAAAAAACAAGACAGTAAAAGCAGGAAAAAAAATCTCCAATAAACAGCCAGAATAATTTTGTGCACATCTTAATAGTGAGCCTAATATTTGACTAGACTGTGTTTACAAAATAAATATGTACTAAAGGTCCATGAATTTATTTGATCAGTAAAGGGGTCCCTTTTTTATTACCCTGTCTATGTAAACAGCTCGCAACATTCTGCCTTCTTTTCAGTGTGCTACTCTGAGCTTTATTTCCCCAATGCTTTGGTTGCCCTGTATTGCTCTGTTTGCTTGATTGACCATTGCCTGTTTCAGACCAAACATTAAGATTGCACTTACGTCCACCTGCTTTGTGACAGTTTATTGTGTTGCGGTGCCCAAAAGTTTGTCTCCCTGCTGAAAGCGATACACTGAAGAGCGGCAAGCTAATCAGATTGCAACCTTTAAGATCCACAAGGTTGTGGTTAGAAAGCTGTGTGACAGGATGAAGAGAGAAAGACGGGCACAGAAACAGGAGATGGGGACATTGTAGAGGTGAAATGAGGGAGAAGAGAAGAGGCAGAATGAAATCAGGTCAGTGGATGACTTCGAAGCTTGGGAGCAGCTGTCAGTCTGTGGACCAACAAGTACATGACTTTAGTAGAGAGCTCTCAAGATGCTCAGAAAAAAAGCCAGAGTGGTGACTAAAGTCTGCTGTCATCTCATTCAGCTTTTTCACCATAGTTACATTCTTTAGTTTCTCCATCAGTGTCCTTCTCAGTAAGCAAATAATTTAAGTTGTATCCCTTCTGGTATGAAGACTGAAGACAAGAAATGTGTCAAGAATTAACTTTCATGCAAGCCTTATTAAAATAATTTCAATCCTTCCAGAAAATTCTATCTTTAGTGCTTGTGTCTGTCCATTTATTTCTGTCACCACCCAATGTTTCAGCATGTTTTCCTCAATTCTATGGCATGGTAACATAGAGAGATCGTTAGTCTGAGGAAGATGTGATGTATTATGCTACGCCTGAAGTGAGAATCTGCAGGGATTTACGATGTTTCAGAGCCCAAATCATTGACCTTTACTCATGATGTCATTACACCAGCGCTAGATCAACCCACCGCTGTCAATTCATCACTTCTGTCCTCCTCGTTGGCTGCAGAGAAAGGAGAGATGAAAGAGGATGAAAGAGAAACCCTCCCTGCCTTCCCTATTTTATTCGTTTGATGAAACTAAGCTCAGGCCAGTACAGTGAGAGAAGCAGCAGGATATGCATGTCTGTTTCTTTATTTCCAAGCAACAGCTCCATTGCCCAAACATGTTGTACCACCAAAATGGATTCAGCCATCTCATTCGTGAGGAACGGAGTGTGTTTCAAATATAGATCAATCATTTTTCTCCAGCAAATCAAATCACAGTAGCATGCAGAGGCTGAATGTAACGCTGTCGCTCAGGTTTTTTTTCCTTCCGCTGTTTCTGCCGAGCAGCACCAGTCAGACTTAATCCGTTCTGTTCCACAGCAAATTCTCACCATGTCCCAACAATTTTGCACAATTTGAGCTGTCGGCAATCAGCGCCGGTGTGTTTGGAGATACAGAGACTGTGCATGTCACAAAATAGGCCCTTTATCCTGTCAGCATTGGCTCTTATCTTAAGATGACAGAGAATTCTGCTTTCCAGGAAAAAGCCAACCACTAAGCCAAGCCAACGATTAGGCTGAAAGAAGCTGCTGTAACGTGTGTTATATTGACAAAAAAAACTCTACTGTATGATTCTTTTCAAATGTATTGAGTCTGATCTTTTCTCTGTGATTAGTGACTAGTCATGACTACTTCCTCAACCAGGCAGGCGCAATCATTTCCGTACATCATTAACATCTTGGTCTGAATACATATTAAATAGACCAATAGATTTATTCAGGGGTGACACAGTTACGTTGTTGTCTCACATCACATGGTCCCCGGTTCTATTCTGAGCTCCGGTTACTATTTGTATCTATCTGAATTTCTATGTATGTTGACCCTTTGTCCAAAAATTGGTTTCCTGTGAGTTCTCCACTTTCCTTCTACCCTCCAAAAGCATTCCAGTAGGTGTATTAGCTCTGATGTAGTGGAGTGGGAAGTGCTCTGAAAGTTAGCCATGCCCACTCAACCCCACTTAACTGCAGACATGGTTTGATGAACAGAGCCAAGTGCTCGGCACCAGGTAACTAGATTGTAGCTGCTTTAACAAAGCTGACAAAAATATGAATAGTTACTGAATTTTTGTAGACGTTATTGGTGTCAGAAGTAAGCAGCATTTATTTGTCACATATGCATTACTGCACTGTGAAATTCTTTCTTCGCGTATCCCATCCTTGGAGGGTTGGGATCAGTGCACACGGTCAGCCATGATGCAGTTCTCCTGGAGGGTTGGGGGCCTTGCTCAAGGTCCCAATGGTGGTTGGGCTGGAACCATGATCTTCTGATCAACAACCCAGAACCTTAACCACTTGAGCTACCACCGCCGTAGTATTTAGTATTTAGTTCTGGCAATAAGAGTGTGGAAAGGGTTTATGGGAAACTCGGGCATCTTTGCTTTTGCTAGTGACTTTGCTTCACTTCATTGCTGCTGCTCCTTCATCTACACTCAGCTGCAAATCCTCTCAGTCGTCACAGATTAATGCACACAGATTGACACTTCATCATGGAGTAAGATATATATAAATAAATATATGTATATATGTTTTTTTTTACTATTTTGCCCACAAACTGTCTTTGAGAAGAAGAATATTTTAACTAAGGTGTTTTTTTTCTTTGGTAACACAAGAAAAGCTGTCTTAATGATTGTTCTTTGGTTCTTCGATTCTATCTCCTCTCCCTTGCGAGGCTGTTTTCCTTTGGAGGATGTTGAGAATCAGACAGATAACATTACTATTCATCTCTGCCTTTCTTCCATCATGCAAGATGCGGAGAACAGAAAGAACAAAAGCCCTCTAGCCACACTAACTTTCAGAATAATCAAATCCATGCACAGACCATTAGTACAGATCTAAAAGTCAAGAATATATAGAGGGAAAAGGCTGCACTGGTTCACTGGTGGTTCTTGATGAGTGTTATTGAATCTGAGGAACAGGTCAGAGCTATATGAAAGGTGGCAAGCAGTGTGTCTGATGTGTGGGTAGACAGCACATGCCTTTCACTAAACCCCTTTAAACCATTGCGGAGTGTGTTTATCAGGCCCATCTGGTGTGTTTTCAGAGTGTAAAACAGACTTGGTGTGCTTCATTACTCTTTTCTGACCTTCTTTTGCCCCTTCTTTTACATTCACAAATGAGATAACGCTTTCATGGGATGCCTGGAAGAAATAATAGCCCGAAATGAGGACTTTTTTCCCTTTCATCTCTTGTATCTTCTTCCGTTTCTTTCAGTGTGGCTATAGAAACCTGAAAGTAGAGCACCCTGGGTCCTGGTTGAGAGTTCCTGCTGAAAGCCAGCAGAAACCTGGGGTGAAAGCCATGAACCTTGCTTAATAAAATCAGCTATGTTTCCATTCCGATTGCGTTATGCACAGCATAAAGGTCACTGGCCATGGAATTTTAACAGTTTAGAAATGTTGAAAGAAAAATATATCTGTCTGAGTCTTGCAAAGGTTGACTAGTAGAGCCTGTTGACAGAACTTTCCAATAAAGTCATTTATACAATAATATTTAATAGCTAACATAAAAAAAACTGAACGTAAAATTTCCATGTTGCTACATTCTTTACAATAGGCAACTGCCATTTTTATGCCATATTTATGCTGTTTATACTCTCTAATCTGAAAGCTGTCCCATTTAGAGGGCAGCATAAAAAAACTGACCTTTTTTAGCCAAATCTTTAGGCAAGATGCAAGTAATCATGATGCCCCATCACGTTTCCCTCATCTCATTGTGGTTCTCCTGGCAACAAATGCCATGTGCTTATGTTTATTTTGGCTTCTCTTCTACTCCTGCTCCTATCTAGTCATTGGTTTGTTGCCAGATTGTATCCAGCGGTTCTGTGCTGATTAATTTGTCAGCGTATAGACATCTTATCATGCAATTCTTTTCCTTATCTATGTTTAGTGTTTCCTAGTTTTGAGTCCTGCCTGTGTTTCCCGTGTTGCCGGTTACGGATATACTTGTGATTACTTTGATGGCCTGTGTTTTGACCCCACTACAAGCCTTTGGCAATGATTCATGGTTTGCCATAAATAAAGCACGTAGTGAGTTTGTGTCCTGAACCTTCAGATGCTTGGGAATGAATGAAAACCAAAACAAATATCATGTTTCTTTTTGACAGTTTTGTGCATTATGATACAGAGCGACAAAGTTTTGACCCTGAGTAAGTTGAAGGCAGATATAATAATTTGATGCATTGCATTTCATATATATGTGGGATTTATGTAACATTTTTACGTTTAAAGTTTGTACATTTTTTGCAGATACACAACTTTATTCATTTTTCACAGAACATCGTCATTGTTTTTTTTTTATCATGTACTAAGTAGGTGGTTATGTGTTACTATTATTGAATTTAATTATTGGTTGAAGAACGTGCAGGATTAATGACATTTTTTTAGCACAGCAACCTGTTTTTTTACTGATTATAGTTGTGTAGCAAGAAAAGGAATGATTAATACATGTATAATGACTTACATTGGGGGAAAAAAAACTTGACTTTATTATATAGACATGTTGGCTAACATTATATAGACATGTAAGTATGATACAAAAATACATGTTTAGATAAAACTATAGAGTTGTGGGCGGGGTTACGTGTTATTCCTCCCTGTTTGTAACCCCGCCCACAACTCTATACTCCCTGTGAGGGGAGTACCTTTGTCATGGTGAGAAAAATGTCTTAGGGTATATACAGCAAAATAAAGTTGTATTTGTTCTGACGAAAGTGTGCTAAGCGTAAAATACAGGAATTAATTTGAATCTGTAGTCAGTCACTGACAGAAACAATAGTGCTGTATCAAGCCACCAGATTTATGTTATGTGTGTAAATTCAACTTTCTGAGCAAATTTCTTTAACGCAAACAAAAAATTGTGAAGTCTAATCAAACGTTTCATTATTAAAATAATCAATTCACTAATATGAGCACATGCCCAGTTAATGATCTGTATCTTTCTAACCAATACGTTTTTTCCTACAGTTGAATATTCAGTATGTCTAATAGAAGCAGTTGATGGAGTCTGTGGGCAGTACACTATTTGTTTAGACTGTATTTTATTTAAGATCCCATAGTGTGACAGCAGCTCAGAATCATATCATTCAGCTCTAGAGGAAGTGTAGGTGAATGTCAGCGCTGATCTATTTTGGGTTGCAGCTCTCTGAGATGGTGGAACATGGTGTATTTGGACAGATTGGAGGGCTCAGTAGGAGGAAGCTCATGTTGTGGTGCAGGATACACAGTTTTTAAAGGTCTGTTTGCTTTGGACTCCTTCCTGTGCTCGGTTTTCTTGTCTGTATTTTATCGTGTGAAGGAGTTATGAAATGCTGTGCAACCTACATTTTTTCCCAGCTTTAATTTTTTTTTTTTTAAACTGAACAAAACAAAAGCATAGTCGTCATTCATGATGTGCAGGATTGTTCAAGCCGCCCGCTGAAGTGGCACATTGAGGTCATTTAAGAAGAGTCTTCTGAATCAAACTAATAGTTCATGAAAATGAAAATGATGTCATACTGTAGTTCATGCATTTTTTTTAAACCTAACATGCAGATTAATTTATTTACTAAACAAAATGCGTTAACTACATAAATATACTCAAGTAGACATGATTATGCATTCATAACGTTTATGCGTTTATAAAATAATTTAAATTTCTTTCAGTAGGGCCAAGAATGACTTTGGACTGTGCCAGGATATAGTTGTTATAATATTAAAACACACCTGAGTGTGCAGTTATAATAAAATAATCAACGACATGGTGGTCTGATGTGCTGCCACTACAAAGTTTTCCTATTGTTTTCCTATGGCAGCATGTCCCAAAGTGTTTTATTCCTCTTATACCACAACAATTCGACATCAGTTACATTTCAAAAAGTAAATATTTATATATATATATTGTAAGAAAAACAAAAAAAACACTTAACAGCTTGTAATATTTCCAACAAAATGCAAAGTCCTTTGTTCTGATGAATCTCCTGTGATGAAAAACTTATAGAAAGAGCCATGTGGTAAAATGTGTTATTGTCTGATGAGAAAGGTATAATAATTTCATCATTTTGAATGGTATGTTTAGTGCAGTAAAATATCATCACACCCAAAGAACACCCTTCTGTACACATGGTGCAGCATGGTGGTGATAGCATCAAGAAAAAGTGGAAAAATATTTAAGATGTCAAGATCTGACACGTTGATAGTGTCTTGTCTTTCCCTCGTTTTCTGAAATAAATGTAGTGAAGGTGTGTTTCAGCCTCCCTCTGACTGTACACTTTTAGGAAATCTTGCTGCTCTTTTTTCAGAATATTTATCAGTCGAACCAGTACATGAAAATTTCCATGTTCTAATGCTGCCTCCCATTAGGTAATTTTCTTAATTACCTAATTACAATGTTTTTCAAAGTGTGCCATCTACGAACACATGGAAATGCACAATGAACCACATCTAATAGAAATTTGCTCTGGCACACTCTTTAGCTTTAAACAGAAAGGGGAAATAGTATCTGTATTTTTCCATTGAAGATTACTATGTTTCGAAAGAAACCAATCGAAATGTCCAAAAAAAAATCTAAAGGCTAGTGGATATAACATTTAGAAATTGGAAATGATTCTTTGGTATATTTATTTGTACATTTCTACATTTACATTAGATACATATTCACCAAATAGGAAGGATTCATTGAATTTGATTTTTAAGAAATCTCCTTCAAAAATGTAAATAATTAAACACATACATATAAAAAAAAATGAAATGAATCATGTCAGAACTTTTTTCACACTCAAGGTGAAATTACAACTTCGAGAAATTATGTGATAAACAAACAGAAAAAAATTACGGCAACATGTATGTTTTTTGATCATGTTTTTTTGTGCAGGACTTGATGTAAGGTCTGAGCTAAGGATCAACTCTCTTGCTATGGCTTTGTAGAACAGCAGGGTGTTAAGGTTTGGCAGTGTTTTGGTGTTTGAGTGGCAGACTGAAGGGTGAGTGTCCCAGGACCTCAGTTATTTCTCAGTATCTTTCAGAAATGTTATGCTAGTATAAAGCAAAATTTTGTATGTTCATGCTAAACCATACCCTTGGACATCTTGAATAAATTGTAGGCTAAGCGGTTTACAGAAAACTCGGCCCTACCGTGGTCAAATCCATCATTAGCATCAGATTTCAGACCTCCAGCTGTTGCTGCATGGAGTATTTTTCAGTAAGTGCTTCAATTGCCATGAGATGTTGATGAAATGTTTTTATTTTTCTGCTCATGGTGTTCTTTTCAAGCGCGACAAAGAGGCTTTTGTGGCAAAAAGAGAATAGAGCAATATATCCGACACCGACAAACTCAACAAAAACATTGTTCATTCTCAACAGCCGAATGTACGTCCTGACTCTAATTTGTAATGTTAATATCACTGGAGTCGCTTCCATCATGGTGGATAAGAGGCTGGTGAGGGACAGCAGCCTAGCAGAGATCACCAGCAGTTTTCAGAGTGCCGTGTCGGCTCAGGGACTCGGCTAATGAGTTTTATAATAAGCCTCTGAATCTCTCTGTTGTTTCAGTATTTGTTCTATGAAGCCTCCATGAATTCCCCAGCGGAGTTGCTCCATTATGAAAAAATTTCATGACTCCAGACAGAAATGCGAATGCTGTCATGGCGTCAATGAGCCGATGAGGATACAGAAAAGGTGGAAATTTTAAACGCTCCCAGAGAAACTTTGTGATATACCTATTTCCTGAATAGAGCTCAGTTTTGTTTTTGTTTTGTTTTTTACTTATGTCTGATTCATGAGTGCCGGTTAGAGTGATAGTTTATCTTATCTTCATCTAAATTATTAAGCACTTTGAACAATGTGAGGGGAAATAAATAATATGGGCTCATGTAACATACACTATATTGCCAAAAGTATTTGCTCACCTGCCTTGACTCGCATATGAACTTAAGTGACATCCCATTCCTAATCCATAGGGTTCAATATGACGTCGGTCCACCCTTTGCAGCTATAACAGCTTCAACTCTTCTGGGAAGGCTGTCCACAAGGTTTTGGAGTGTGTTTATAGGAATTTTTGACCATTCTTCCAGAAGCGCATTTGTGAGGTCACACACTGATGTTGGACGAGAAGGTCTGGCTCTCAGTCTCCACTCTAATTCATCCCAAAGGTGTTCTATCGGGTTGAGGTCAGGACTCTGTGCAGGCCAGTCAAGTTCATCCACACCAGACTCTGTCATCCATGTCTTTATGGACCTTGCTTTGTGCACTGGTGCACAGTCATGTTGGAAGAGGAAGGGGCCAGCTCCAAACTGTTCCCACAAAGTTGGGAGCATGGAATTGTCCAAAATGTCTTGGTATGCTGAAGCATTCAGAGTTCCTTTCACTGGAACTAAGGGGCCAAGCCCAGCTCCTGAAAAACAACCCCACACCATAATTCCGCCTCCACCAAACTTTACACTTGGCACAATGCAGTCAGACAAGTACCGTTCTCCTGGCAACCGCCAAACCCAGACTCGTCCATCAGATTGCCAGATGGAGAAGCGCGATTTGTCACTCCAGAGAACGCGTCTCCACTGCTCTAGAGTCCAGTGGCGGCGTGCTTTACACCACTGCATCCGACGCTTTGCATTGCACTTGGTGATGTATGGCTTGGATGCAGCTGCTCGGCCATGGAAACCCATTCCATGAAGCTCTCTGCGCACTGTTCTTGAGCTAATCTGAAGGCCACATGAAGTTTGGAGGTCTGTAGCGATTGACTCTGCAGAAAGTTGGCGACCTCTTCGCACTATGCGCCTCAGCATCCGCTGACCCCGCTCCGTCAGTTTACGTGGCCTACCACTTCGTGGCTGAGTTGCTGTCGTTCCCAAACACTTCCACGTTCTTATAATTCAGCTGACAGTTGACTGTGGAATATTTAGGAGCGAGGAAATTTCACGACTGGATTTGTTGCACAGGTGGCATCCTATCACAGTTCCACGCTGGAATTCACTGAGCTCCTGAGAGCGACCCATTCTTTCACAAATGTTTGTAAAAACAGTCTGCATGCCTAGGTGCTTGATTTTATACACCTGTGGCCATGGAAGTGATTGGAACACCTGATTCTGATTATTTGGATGGGTGAGCGAATACTTTTGGCAATATAGTGTATCAGGTTTAGGTTTAATATTTTCAAAGGGCATTTATTTTAGTCTAGCTCATGAAAGGACTCTAGACACATTAATGCAATCAGCCAATCACGAGGCAGCAGTGCAACACATAACATACAGATAAAGGTCAAGAGCTTCAGTTAATGTTCACATCGATCGTCAGAATGGAGGAAAATGTGGTCTCAGTAACTTTGACCATTGCATAGGCTGGATGTATATTTTTCTGCTTCTCTCCTCGACTTTTCACATAAATTAGGCTATAAAGTTGAACAGAGAGTGAGAGAAATGCATTAATGATGAAAGTAAGCACTGTTTACAGCCATAGTGGCATGAAACAGACAGTTTTGATGATATATTGACAAAAACACCAAATGTTATAGCAAAAACATTGACCAAAAACTTGCTGTCTTCTTTTAGACAGAATATAGCACTTGCTTGGAGAGGATAATAATCATATACTAATGATCCTTTACTCTACCTAACTAGCTAAAAATCTTGCATATTAAATTAGTTTCAACTTTATTGTCATTGTGCAAAGTACATGTATCAAGCCAATGAAATGCTGTTAGCATCTAACCAGGAGTGCATAGTGGTATATTTACAATAAGTAACGAATAGACATACATCTATGGGGGTGATATATATATTTATTATCCTATTAGCCTGGTCAGGTCAGTTAGGTTTCTAAGCAAACAAACAAAACTGGGTAGCACACTGGAGTATTTGTCGGCTTAGTTGGTTAGTTAATAATTGAATAATTGATTTGTCCACTCCTGCTAGAGAGGCTGTAGGAACTAACCACTGTTTGTAACCGCTGAAAAGCATCTCAGAATGTATAACATATCGAAACTTGAGGCATATGAGCTATAATGGCAGAAGAACACATCAGGCTTTACCAAGAACATGAATCTGAGGCTGTAGCAGGCCCTGATGCACTAAATATGGACAGGTGAGGACTGGAAAAACTGTTCAAATAATTGGATGATTGCATGAACATGTAAATATACATGTTCTTAGTACAGTTCATTTTTAATAAATTGGATGATTTAAGATGGTCAAACATGTATGCTTACTGTATATTATAGCCTTGTGCTGCTTTGAGGATAGAAATCTGAAAGCTCATACTCTACCAGTCCAAGAAACCATGTCAGGTCTCCTAAACACCTTCCCATTGTCTCCTTGGCTTTCTATCATCGAATCTTCTTCCCAGTATGTCATGAACATGTTACTCGGGATATGTCAGGTCTTTCAAACAAGGCCTATAAACTACATATCGATTAAGACGTCTCTGAGCCCTCTCTCTCTCATTAATGAACCCAGAGAGCGTGTTTCTAAGGAAGCGGACTTGCCATATTGATCGACTCTCTGCTAGATATTGTTCATCTCAAGGACACTTTATTCCGCCCCTCTATCTGTAAACCTCTCTAAAGATGTAAAACCCAGACACTATATTGTTAAAGGGGTTTATTAAATAAATTCAAATGGCCTTGCTGTTTTCTTTTGCACTTCGACTAGTTTTTGAAGAGAGAAGCAGCAGTCTCAGCAGCTGTCTGAATGAAACGTGACCCAGCAAACAGCTGGATTTCTCATAAGGCTGAGAGAAACGACACTATCAAGACTGTGATCAATTTTCACATGCATTTAGAAGATATACAGTAAGTATCATGATATCTGCAACATATATATATATTTATTTGTTTTAAAAGCGATTACAAACTTTTTGGAAGTACTTGTTTTTAAGTTTTCTGCTTTTTAAATTTTTTTTGCAGAGTATTTATTTATTTCTTTTATTTATTTGTACTACTTATTTATTTTAGTTATTTTATATATTTAGTAGGTTTGGTTTTGTACAAATTTGTCAATCTGTTTTTAGCGATTTTCTTTCTTACACTTTTCCCCATTTTCATTTTTATCTTTAAAGTATCATAAAAAAAAAATAATAGTCCACTTAAAAAAAAAAAAAAAAATCAACACTGCTTTTGTTGAATGTTTGATATAAAAATCTATATATCATGATGCATCTCATGAATCATAGAAATGTCTTAGAAAAGTATGAAGTAATATTAAAAGTATTGTGTAATATTTTTGTTATATTTTACTTTCCCTTTCTTTTCCATAATCCTTCTAGATCATCATCCAGTCATAAGTCAGCAAACTCCTAGGCACACACACACACACACACACACACATACATACACACACACACACCAGTTAATAGACTGTTCTTCTCTGTGACACAGTATGAAAGAAAGAAATTGGTGTGATAGATAAGGATCAATTTTGTAATGCACACAGAGATTATGCACTCGCTGGTCACTTTATTAGGAACACTTACACCTAGACATTCACACAGTTATCTAATTAGGTCATGTAGCAGCAGTGCGATGCAAAAAAATCACAGCGCTTCAGTTCACATCAAGCATCAGAATAAAGTGTGTGTTTTGGTTGCTGGTGTCAGATGGACTACTTATTTGGATATCTGCAGTATTTCAGAAGCTGCTGATCTCTGCTGGGATTTTCTCACACAGCAGTCTCTAGAAACACAGAATAGTGGAAAAAAAACTGAGTGAGTGACCATTTTGTTGCTGGAAGCAGCTTGTTTGATAAGAGGTCAGAGCTAAATGGTCAGATTGGTTCGAGCTGCCAGGAAGGATACAGTAACTCAAATAATCAATTTTTTTTTTTTTTTTACAAATGTGGTATGCAGAAAAGCATCTCAGCATGCACAAAACATCAGACCTTAAGGTGTATGGGCTACAGCAGCAAAAAAACCACATCGTAAGAGGAATCTGAGGCTATCATGAGCACAGAATCATCCAATCTCGACACTGACAAAAATTGGCACACTTATATATTGGTGTTAGGGCTGATATGGGGCTTTATATATGACATTTTATTAGCTTGATCCCTTGGGATATTCCTGCTACTCAGTTACAGAGAGGATGTTGAAGTCAATTCTGTTCAATTCAATGTTGATAATGATAATGAAGTGTTGCGGAATGAGTGCGAGGCAATCTTAAGATTACAGCAGCAGTTTACAAATTTGCAATATCATATAAGGAGAAATGATCCATTGACATCTACATAGGGGCCATCGTTAAGAGCAAAAATGAGCCGCTACTCAGATCTCAGCATGATTTCTGCATTGGACTAAAAAGGGATGCACGGAAAAGCATGGTCAGTTCACCCTGTATTTAATTCAGCAGCAAGTCATAAAGTTTTAGCCTTTAAAATTTCCTCAGTGCTGTTTACAAGTCTGAGTTAAGCGAGTCAATTAAAATTTAATCCACTTTTACAGAGGTTTTTTTTTTTAGTGGTTCACATAAGGTCTTATTTCTTCAAACTCAGTACATGGGGTTTGTGTATCTGGTCTGTTTAAAATGGATTTTTAATATTTCATTTGTTTTTTTTTATTCCCTGTCATTTGGAAGTCATTGAAAATACTACTTTACATGTTTATAATATTATGTATATTTATAGTATATGCAAATGTAGTACATCTAGGCATATTGCTTCTGTTTATTGATTTAGTTTATTGAGGATGGTTCACTTGGTTGGATTATCCTCTGCGTAAGTCGCATTATTGAGTTGGCATCAAACTCTGGTGTGTTTGTGTTGATCTAGTGAAGCCTGAATACAAATCATCGAGGTTGGGACATAATCTCTGTGTGAATCAAATTGATATTTGATGTTATTTCCTGTGCCAACTCCTCCAAATAAAGTGTGCTGTTGTGCGGTGTTTTTATAGTTTTCTTTAAAGTGAGCCCTTATATCCCCAAACTTCATATATTGTGTGTTGTATGGTTCAAGAATCTGTCAATCTGTCAGAGAAATATAAGCAAAAGAAACACATGCCTTAGATCTCACCAATATTGTCAACACTCACAGTACAGACACCTTCAGTGTTTGTAAAGAAAAAAAACGATATATGTATGCAACCTGGTTGCAAAAAGATACGAGTAGCCTCGCAACCTGACTGTAATCTGACTGAGATTCTGGAAACAGATTGTCATTAACTAAAGTATTATCCACTAATTAATTTGGATTTGCACTAAAACACAAAGCTATTGCTATTCATTGCTATCCATTGCTAAGTGGAGACCAAACCTGCAAACATGCTTATATCCATATCTCATAGTGTTTTTATTACTCTCTTGACACATCCAGCATTGTGTACATAAAGTCTTTGACATTTATGGTCATGTTTAAGACGTAATGTTTTACGAGTACACGATCGAACACATTTTTTGTATCACTAAAAAGCAGAGCAAGAAGGAAGTTTAACTAGCTAAACATGTCCATTCTAGGCAGCTCCTCAGCCAGACCATGACCTAGATACCTAGCTAGTTTATATAACTGAGCTGTAGGTTTATTAAAGCAATATAAATTTGTCATGTTTGCTGAGTGTATGAATTTTTAGTCAGCAAGACAATTTCACTGATATGGAATTTACCTGAGATGATGCATACTCTGTAACCACGGACATCTATTGCCTTGGAAAGATCTGATTTTATAGTGTACAGTAAAAGCAAATGCTTTTAATGAACCCTTTTCCAGTTCTAATCCCCAGCAGCACAACCTGACATTTTAAAAAACAAAGTATGACTTGCTATAAAAAATCATGATATCTGATACACAACAGCTGATGTCCGAATAATACGTCTCACTCAGGGTGTCCTGCACTGAGATTATGTGATTGGTGGACAGTCCTCAGCAGAGCAGTTGCACTGACATGGCTGTAGCATCTCAGTTGTGGGTGTTTGAGATTATTGGGCACAGCAGTGTTGCTGGGGTTTAATACAGCTCTGTGTCACTGCTGGGTTGAGATCCATCAACTAAAAATATACAGGCATGGCAGTCAGAATGTGGCACTGAGGAAGGAACCAAAAACAATTAAAATGCATTGAAAATATGAGCTTCGGTCTCTAGAATTAGAATTACACATGAAATGTGGAACAAGGCGTTTCAGTCCAGTAAAGTGACTGGAACCTCGGCATACAAATTAATTTGTTCTGGAGGCGAGTTCTTAAGATGAAAATGTGTACTGCAAAACAAATTTTCCTATCAGAAATAATGTAAATGCAGATAATCCGTTCCAGCCACCACAAAAATATGACCAATACTGCATATACGAAGCGTATGTAAACAGAGAACTGACCCAAGCCAAGCATTCCATGTCATGGGTCCTCACAGGAAATGAGCTTGGGATAAAAATAGAACAGACCAACTACACCAACAATGTGTCAACAAAAAACACGCAAAAAATCATGTAGCTTTTGAACGCATGCTAAAGGCAACATTGGCTCTTTCAAAACAGCATTCACTGACTGTAAAATAAAAAATCGGTTGGCTTCGCTTGGCTTTTCACTGACGCAAACAAGTTTTGAATGGCTCCCGGACATACTCACAACTTGGCCGGCGTTCGGTTCAGTTTGTTCGTATGCCGAAAATGCTTCGTATGTTGATGCAAATTTCTTGCAAAATTTCAATTCTCGAGGCGAAAAATCATAAAGGAGGGCATTCGTATGCCGAGGTTCCACTGTATGTCTGATCCAAACAGCACACACATACTACCATGTCAGTGACTCTGCTGAATGATTCTTCCACCTGCTTGATAGAAGCGCCACATATACAGTTTATACTAAATTTGCTCAAAAGGTATAAGATGAAGCTATTGATGCTGATGACATTTGTAAAGCACCCTAGTATTTGACAGACTAATTGCTAATGTGTTCAGTTCAAGAGGGCATTAACAGAATAAAAGGAAGGCAATGATTTTAGCCACATTCAGAGCAGAAGAGTTGTAGGAGGAGTCACATCATCTGGTTATCAAACCACTGGCTTAGTTCCCTGTTTGTAAGACTAATGGGGTTGCTAATTAAAGTTCAGTGTGGGATCAGTGCACACTGTAAATCCTTCAAAGTAAAACACACACCTGGGTTAAATCATATTAACAAAACAGACTGAGGTGCATTAAAAAATTAAAGCCTATTTTTTAATTGCTTGCCCTTTTTATGTCTGCGTTAGACTCAGCAGTTGATATTTAGGTTGTAATATTGAAAGAAGGTTAAATGGTCTTTGGAAGGACTTTATGCTCTGGAAGTATAAGCCATAATTACTGGAGTGTTTATTGCCAGTCTGACGCTGTTCAAGTGTAATGAATGTTCGTATTTGGAAAGTGGATTTAGGTTGAACAAGCCTTACCAACATTGTAAAGCTAAACTTGATGATGAAAGATGGTAAATGGAATCATCCATGAAGACATTTGTGCTGAGATTTCCTTAGTCGCATCAGTTGGCCTAGTCTTCAGGGAAAAGTCAACCCAATATCATTACAGTGATTATATCATCAAGGTGTCACTGATCAGAAGGTTGAGTTCTCATGTCAGAACTGAACATAGCCAATGGTGGGCCTGTAAATAAGTCTTTAACTCTTTGGATTTCGTCTCACTACTAAACAAATAAATGTAAATAGAATCAGCTTCTGAGATCCTTAACTACGCTGTAAATCTAGCTTTAGCTTAAAATCATTGTAATTACCCTGCACTTTCTTTCTGTTTCCTAATTAACCAAATGTGAATGTGTAATTGATTTTCATCAGTCTGTACTTCTGCCCTCACTGAGCTACTGGGGATAACCAGAGTGGTCTCCATCTTTATGCTTGACCTTTTAAGCAGTGAGAAATTGAGGTCATTTACTGTGGCAGTCCAATTATAGCCTACTCCTAGTTAGATTAGCCTCAAAGGTCTCCTAAAGGGATCAAAATAACTAGAGCATTGAGGCCGATGACCAAAAAAATGCTTGGCTTGTAAATAAAGACATTTTCTTTATGGCACTCTACATCTGTAAATTAAAACGCCATTAACATTTGGATTAAACAGTAAATTCTTCCCTGCACTGGTTTTAGATTTGGCTAAATTGCCTAAAATTCAACTAAGATTGGTTATTGTAATAGTCATGCACACGTAAATTGTTATAGTAAAGTAAAAAATGTCTCAAAATTTAGCAGTGAATATTATTAACCATATATGAATATGACTTACAATTTCTTTAAAATCCTTTGGAATTTTTTCAGATACATTCAAATACATTTCTGTAATTTTCTGAAAATAATCTCTCAGAAATTATGAGGTAACACATAGCTAGCTAGCAAGCAGTAAAGATTGTGATATGACTAGAAATGGCCTTAGAAATCATGTTATGGTAGTAGGGATTTAAAAATACAGACAATTTTATATGATTCCTTATTTTCAAATGATTAAAACATTCAATCTAGTAAAAGTACAGTAATCTGGCAAAGTTTCCACTGGTGCAACAACTACAAAATACAAAGAAAAATAGTCCTGAATGAAGGCCTGAATATCTGGCAGTGGAAAAGTCTTTGAACCTTAACAAATGTAATTTTTCTCCCCACAAATTTCTCAGTTTTGTGTAAGAGCCATGATCCTGGCAGTCCTGCTGGTGCGAGTCAAGAGGGCGTGTCTGAAGTCTTTCAGCTGTCTGGAGTCGAAAGGTCTTCTCTTCTACACTGAGTCTTCTGCAGCTAAGAACTTCTCAGTTGCCACAGTGCTTTCTTTAATCCGGAGTGAATCATCTGGGGGAATACTGTCTTAAAGCAGAGAGTGAAGGTGTCTTCGTTTTCTTCTACGTGATGCAATGGTGTAGGGATGGCTAGTATGCTAGTAGGAGAAGTGTTTTTTTTTTTTTTTAAGACCCAAAGTTACTTTGTCAGATGGCAGAGTGAGAGCTTGATTAAGTTTCAATGTTTATTATACCTCATATAATATGAGTGATACTTTATGATGAATATTCTGTTTTATTATTCTGTTGAATGTATGAGAGCCTTATATAGAGCGATATGATACAGTGCCATAGCTAGCTGCTTAAAATCTGTAATGGCTTCCTTCTTCCTATTTAAAGACTTCCATATATCTTCTTAAAGACACACCCACATTTCCATTTGTGGTTGTGAAGTATTGGCCGTTCAGAGCTGCTCTATATATAGAGACTCATTGATGCTCACATTATCATATAGTGTATGTTAGGATTAAGTATAAGTATTAGGGCTCCTTCAAATTATGTAGAGTTTATTGGTTTACAGATTTAGTTTAAAATGCATTAAATGTATTTTTTATTCATTCATTTGTTCACAGTAATTCATAATGACAAAGCATTAGTATCTCTTTTAGATAAATATTCAGACCTTTGGCTATGGCACTCCATATTGTTTTGGTTATCTTGAGATGCCTGGAGTTTCACCCATGACAAATCCATCTGCTTGGACAGGATTTAGAAAGGCACATACATTTCTGTGCATAAGGTGTCATAATTCCAAGTGTATGTCAGAGCAAAAACCAAGCCTTGAAAGTACAAAGAACTCTCTGTAGACCTTTGAGATCAAATTGTGTTGAGACATAAAACTGGGCAAGAGTATACAAAGGATCACAGTGGGTACATCAGTATATAAAGAAAGAAGTTTCGAAACACCCGGCCTCCTCCTACTTCTCCTCCTTCAGCTGGCCGAACCAGCCAAACTCAATAACCGGGCTAAAAGGATATTGGACAGGGAGCTAACCAAGAACCAAGATGCCGCTCTAACCAAGCTTTAGAAGTCCCCCTCAGAGACATCTGCCCAAAGCACAAGCCTCTGTGAAATACTCTTTCTATCTTTATGGTAGAGTGTGAAGTCCGAAGCCACTTCTAGGTAAATGGTATATGGAAGGCAGTTAAACTCAGAGATCATAAAAGAGAGACTGGTCAAATTTTAGAGGAGGATAAATGCACATGAATACAGAGTGGTCCAGAGTGCACACCACCTCAGGCAAAAAGTGAATACTTTTGTGAATCTTAATAATTTCTGATCCACTGTACACACACATCAGTCTGCAGTCAGTCGACCACTAATACAGAGACCAACTTGATACAAACCGAGGCAACCAGAAAATTAATATTAGAACACAGTTCCCTTTACTCTAGTGAATGGTTCGTACTTTTAACATCAAGATACCTTCTGACTGAAAATTTAGCTTATATGTAAAGATGTGGCTAATCGCTACTTCCCACAAAGTGACCTATGATGAATTTGACACTTCTGACTTCACAGGAACGTCTCATTTCATGCCACTGAAGCACTTTTCTCAATTTCCACAGAAAGCTTTTAAATATTCACCATATTAACATATTTATTAACACTGGCCTTATTGGTCAACAGTAACCATTTGCATTAACATTCTGTTGCATTAGCATTCTGTCACTCTTCCTGCTAGTTTCGTCCTTAGGCTGAATTTTTACAGGCTGTGTGATTTGCATAGTGTCAGGCTATCTGTACAGACTCCCATCTTTCATAATGGCATGAACCAGATCACCAGCGAGAATACCAACATGTCGCATGCTTCAGGAGTGCCACTCTGAATCATTAATCACACTGTTCTGTGCATTTTGGAGTTGTTGACTTGTGCGGTACAGGGGCAGATGTTTGGGAGCTAACGAGTTGCTTGATCACATTCCAGCACTGCACTGCGGGACCAAGTGCTCATTTGCATCGGCCAAATCCTTATTCTTCTGTGCCCCATAAACACGGCGCAGCAGACTATCAGAACAACACTTGAGTATTGGCTCTCAGAACACACGCTAATTCCACTTTATGTACCCGATGGCTGGCTTGCTTTATATCACACTGATGTTTCACAAAAGGGTCAGTGATCTTTCTATTACTAGTTGATTCTTTTTGCTTTAACAGCTGGATGAATATTTCATTTAAAAGTTTTTACTTTGAAATAATGACAAACATTTTTTACACATGGTAGTCATCAGCTTAGCAAATCAAGCAAAACACATTAAACCAGTCAGGAAAAAGTGAGATAACATTAATTATTGAGAACCATATTTTTTCCAGATTTCAGTTGTCATACGGTGGAACCTCACGTGAATTTAATTCGTTCTGGAGGCGAGTTCTTAAGGTGAAAATGTGTATTGCAAAACAAATTGAACCATCGGAAATAATGTAAATACAGATAATCCGTTCCAGCCACCCAAAAATATTACCAATACGAAGTGTATGTAAACTGTATGGCTGCTTACAAAGAACTGACCTGAGCCAAGTGTTCCATGTCAAGGGTCCCCACAGGAAGTCGCGGCACCAAGCTTGGGCTAAAAATAGAACAGATCACCCATGCTGTCAATGAAACACGCGAAGAATCACGTAGCTTTTGAACGCATGCCAAAGGCAATGTTGGTATTGTGGGTTGACACGTTCGAAACAGCTTTCGCTGAATGAAATAAAAAAATGTAAAATTCGTGAACTCGCTTTCGTTTGGCTTCACTTGTTTTTCCACTGTCGCAAACAAGTTTTGAACGGCTCCCGGATGTTTGGTTTGGTTTGTTCATATGCCAAAAATAGTTCGTATGCTGATGTAAATTTCTTGCAAAATGTCAATTCTTACCGCAGAAATTCGTAAGGGAGAGCATTCGTATGCCAAGGTTCCACTGTGTCTGATAATATAGACGCATTAAAGGCCATCTCAAGAGCATATCATTCCCAGTCTCTATGGTTCTGATTATTGCCATGCTTTCCTCTTCAGCATTTCATATTTACTGATCGTTGTTCAGGTCCTTAAACTGTATGTTAATAAAAGATTATATACCATGGTGTGTTGAAGGCTCATCTGATTGGTCAGATGACATGCAGTATTTTTCGTATAGCAGCACAGCTCACACACCGGGACCGGACAGGGCCACTCTGTGTAATCTAAGACTTAAAAAACAAAACTTTGTTTAACAAAGTGAAATATGTTTTGTTAGGAGACATTTATATAATGGAAGGAGTCTCAATTGTAAGCACTTTGTAACTGTCAAACTTTCCCAGTTTAGGAAAGTCTTCAGGACAGAGGAGTCTATACTTTCTGGTTTCTCAGTAAAATGACAGGTTTCGAGTTCGAGAGAGAGATAGAGAGAGAGAGAGGGAACGCAATCGTTGGCAAACTACTGTGCTATAAGGGGAATAACACACTCCAGGACATGCTGTTATATGAAAATAACAGACTCGGGTGAAGTGGGAGAGGCGGTGTCTGGTGTGTAGTGTGGGTTAGCAGCACTCGATTCATTGTGTCGCATCACATCCCCCAGCATGCTTTATTTTGGTGTAACAGCATACAAAGCTCTGTGGTCTAACCAGAAGTTTCTTTTTTTATTTTTCTTAATTAAATATGAACCCTACCTCAAATTAGCTGCCAAATTGAAACCACCATGACCCTGCCCAGGAGGTAATGAAGTCTGCTTCTTTTTTCATGTTAATGAACAAGGTACATGGGCTTACATATCTGACCTCTTGCTCTCAGCTACATGACAGTAAAACCTCCTGCTCCTGTGGTGTCCTGTGGGATCCCAGTCATGACGTACACTGCTAGTCTACACCAGATGCCCTATGACAAGCATTTGTTAAAAAGAAAAGATCACCTGCTGTTCTTTTGTGTAGTTTGTATAAATATTCATATTTGGTTACTTCCCTAGTTTGGTTAATGATTTAGTATTATGTACTGTTATGACACAGGTTTTCAGATATGTTGGTAAGATTCAATAGATTTCACTTCATGTCCTCGTTGAATTTTATGTAATGCAGTGAATTATGGGGACAGTTATAACAAATGTTTGGCATTATCACTATGTATCTACATATTGAAAGGTCACACTGTAAATGCATCACCTCTCTCTCTCTCTCTCTCTCTCTCTATCTTGAAAACTTTCCAATTAAACTGTGTTTTATTGGTATGGCTGCAATTTAAAAAAAAAAAAAAAGGAATTATAAGACAGTAACATTTATAATCTAGAATTGCCTGTACTGCTGATAAAAAATGGAATATGTGAAATATGTACATCATACTCTCTAGAGCAGACAGAGCACATACAAAGCAGCTTGTTTATCATCAGTGCTTCATTCTGACTATAGATATTACAGATTTATGATGGAGAACTATAGCATGTCTGAAAATAAGAAAACCCAACGCCTGGAGCTGAGCCAGAAAGACACGTCGAGCAGATCTGACACGCCAGTGTACGGTTGGAACAACCGCATAGCTTAGGGCAGGACAAGTTTATTAATTTTATGCAGTGCATTAATTTTTGTAGGCACTTGTATTGTGCATGTTGAGAGTTTTTTTCTGTTCGCTCATCATTCCCATTGGTGCTTGGTATTAAAAAGTAGATATCTCTTTCTGGAGGAAAATGATTGCATAGCCATCAGGGGCCTCTTTACACCTGATATTAGAACACATCTCAAATATATTTGTATCATCTGCAGTGTTTTGCAGCACACCCACCTGCCTCAGGAGGTGAGTCAGGAGATGTGTGTAGATCAGAGCATGTATCTATACCAGCTGTAAACATAGCAGTAGACTGATCTGATCAGTACTTGTTCCTGTTGAGTTGAGGTCAGAGGGTGGCATGTCCTGAATGAGATCCAGCAGACCCTGCAGGTAAGGACATCAATGAAGTCTGCAAACATTTCTTCTATTTACTGTCCTCACCTCCTGGTAGCAATGCCTATCAGTGTGGATCTGTGTAGATCATGTCAGCCTGGCCCGGGTCTCACAGGAGCAAATTAAGAGTGGAGGTAGACTGTCCTTGGCCCGAGGTCAATTTATCAACACTGTGGTAATTGTTTTAACTCAACAAATTATCTGGGGCAGCTTGTAGTTTTATGGGACTTGTGTAACAACAGGACCTCGGAGGGAAACAGGAACAAAATGTTTGCTCTAAATGCACATTTAGAGCTGTAATTAACCTTGAGTGTTTTGTTAAGCTGGTTGGTTTATACACAGTTAAGACGAAAACACTCCAGAACAGGCATTTGCATCATCATCTCTCATGAGAACACTTCCTCCTTGATTGCAGAATGACATCTACTTCAGCAACGTCCCATGAACCTGTTAGACAGCAGAGAAAGCTGAGCTTTCGCACGCTAATATATCTTGTTCCTATCTCCGTCAGCATTCTACCTGGAGCAAGATCGCTGAAAAGGCTGATTTATGGGCTCTCATTATGCAGTGAGGTTCTTATCTGGAATCCCTGCTGGCTGATGGCTGAGTGTGGGTTAATCAGGCACTGATGAGACATTGCCTTCACCCATCCTGCGATGCTGCCTTTACCTGCACGGTTTAGACCAAAAGCAGGTCAACCACTTTATTGCTATGCATTAGCATTCCTTCCATGTTTCTCACAGCTATCACACTTCACTTCCAGCCTACTTAAAGCACACTGTTCTGTCTGAAGATTTGGGTATGATTGGTATCATTTTTAGAGCAATCATAGTGCATCACTTATAAAGCACAAACTTTACAGATCTAGATAGATAGTTTTCTAGAGGTTTAAATACGATGATGTATACATTATGAATGTTTCATGTTCATAAAGAGGGAACCTGTTTATCAACATGATAGCATGTTGTCGACTATCTAGACTAATCAGGATGTTGTTAGAACTGCTGGGTCTGAAACAAGGCAGACTTATACCAATTTATGCACTCTATCCTCAATATTCAATCAACTCACTGTTTTTTTTTTCCTTTTGAAGGTATCATAATAAGCTGTTTCAAATTTAATGCATAACAAAGATTACAGGCGACAAGCAACACAGCCTGAAATTGCTTTTCTTCATGCTGCTGTTTGAATCGCTTTCCAAAAAGAAATCTATTGTGTATTGGGTTGTTGTCGCTTATTACAAAAAGTCAGCTTGGGAGAAGGAAGTTGGTGAAAGTGAGCATTTGATGCATTAAAACAGATGTCAGCCATTAACACATGATAGGTTTATCTTTTAAAGCTCACTGCAATAAGCCATGTGGGGTTTGACTGACAGCTTCACACTGTGCTGTGTCGATATTTTGCTCCGTATTAGGTGATTAGCCACGAGTTAGAGCTGCACAATACGGACAAGAAATGCGATCTGGGATAATATTTGGATATTGCACTTTCAATATGACGTGTTATTCATGTAATAATAATATTTATTTCTATAACACTTACTGTTATCACGTCAGAGTTAAAAATGGACTTAACCAATGAAATGGCAATGTTATTAAAACAATTCACAATGACTAAAAGAGTCTACAGAGTATCACAGTCACAAATAAGCCAATTTGAACAGTCAGGTCTTTAACCTGGATTTAAAGATAAAGTACTATCAGTGTGAGTGCTGATCAATGCTAGACATTGATAATAAACCTGCCTTCGCTGAACAAAGAGCTTGAAGTGGCTTGTACTGCTGCAGAAGTTCAGCAAGATCCGAAGCCAGAGTTAAAGCACTGAGGGCGTTAGATGTTATAATAATGAAGACTAATATATCTAACAATAATATACTGCATTCCAAAAATATTCAGACGTTTTCATTTTTTTCTTTCACTTTTCATTATATTATAGATTTTTTTTTAAATAGATTAAGTTGACTTAGAAGCAGTCTGCCACTGAGAAGTCCCTGAAGAAAAGGGATGGTACAAGCCAGGTGATGAGTACCTGGTTGTGTCAGGTATAGCCCTTGGACTTTATAATTCAGGCCAAAGAGTTTAATATTTGCCTAAACAAGCCAGGTAATCTTTTCCCTCATGCTGTCATAATCTTTTAGGTGCTTTCTTTATGCCTGTTACTTAGGGGTGGCTTCTGTCTTCCCACTTTATCATCAAGGCCTGATTAATGGAGTATTTCTGGAATGGTATATTTCCGACCGTTTCTCCCATCTCTGCAGAATAAGTCCAGTCAGACTTGCTATTGGGTTCTTGTTCACCTATCTGAAAAAGTCACTTCTAGCCCAGTTGCGGGTCAGACAGCCAGCTCTAGGAGTCGTCTTGGTGATTCCAAACTGTTTCCATTTCACAGTGATGGAGACCAGTGTGCTCCATATTCATATTCATGCTCATAGGGTTTGTATCCTTGCTCAGATCTCTTCCTTTACAGAATTTGATCAGAGATCTAAAAAGAGTTCCTTAGATTTTGCTTTGTTTTTGGTCTGAGATGCACTGTGAGTTGTGAGACCTTATACACACACACAGGTGTGTGCCTTTCTTAGTCATGGCCAGTCAGTTTCATTTGCCACAGGTCATTTCCAGGAAAGCTCTAGAGACGTCTCAAGATAATGAAAACAAACAGGATGTACCTGGGCTCAATCTATAGTGCCTTTAGCCAGGGGTGCCTTTGCCAATATTTCTTTTAATGAGAGAATTTTTGATTTCTAATAAATATGCAAAAAAGGTGCTAAAATCATGTTATTGTTTGGCTTTATGGATTATTGCCTGTAGATGAATTGCAAAAAATTGTAGAATCAGGAGTAGCAGAAGTGTTTAGAATTAGTCTAAAAGTTTGTAACAGAAAGTCTTGTGCAAAATCTAGTGGTCTGTAAACTTTCCATATTCAGAAGACTTTCACCTGGTATGTGTAATTGCAGCCAAAGTTTCTAGGTTTCACCAAGTATTGACCAAGGAGGGTGAATACTTCTGCAAACAACAGATGGCTGTGTTATTAGTCTGACAGTAAAATAAACTGCACCTGTAAATGTTAGACATATTGTATAACTCCCAACGAAATCCATGTCAGATCCAGGCTGTAGCAGTACAAATCTCAGAAAAGGTCATGGAGTGACTTCTTGTGCAAGGCTTCTTATCCTGCACCATTGTAATCTGAAGTATCTCTTGTCGGAAGAAGCTGGTAGAACTAGTGGTAGAAATCATTGGAGGACATTTTGGGGGTCTGTATCTGCGATGAAAACGATGTGAATTGGCAGCTTTCACCTGCTTGTGGAGTGCAGGAGCAGTACGATCTGTCTGTTTTGCTTATGGTACAAAGTGTGATATATACGGTAAGGCAGGCCGTGAAAGCCTCGGTGTCTGTCACTAAGCTTGATTGACAAACGGTGTCTGGCTGCATGATGGATGCCATCAAAATCAAGCTTCCTGCCAAGCAGTTCTGACCTCCGTGAAATTCTCAATGCGCCGTTATACTTGTTTATTCAGCAGATGCCAAGAGAGCTTTTGTTTTTTTTTGTTGTTGTTCTTTTGTTATTTAGTCAGCACTGTTCCAGTATGGAGCTTAGAAGCTGACCAAAAAAAAAAAACTGAAACTAAATTTTGGTTACTTTACTTATGTAAACACCTTGTTTTGTTGAAAATTATAACCTGTAATTTTGGCTATGTGTTTAAAGGCAAATGTTTTGTTTTAAAATCAGCCCACCACAGAAAAAAAATAAATAAAATGATGTGTACAATACACAAAATCTATATTACCGATAGTTTTGCCAGCTTCGAAAACTCGATTGGTATAATCTCTCTGTTAGTCTTTACATAAATCCCACAGGAGCTGTATCAGAGTTCAGAAACATCTCTAACCTTACTGTAATAAATGAAACCGCTACCACCAGAGCCCCTCTGTAACTCATTTTCAGCACCTTTCTTTTCTAATCGTCTGTATTGTCGCTCTATTGCTGAAACAGAAACATACTATGAGTGAAATTTAATTAGCAATCGCCGGATGTTTCTTCATGATTGTTTGCTCTGTACTCAGACGGCTGCCTTTCATTACTGTAAATCGGTTTGCTTGGCCTCGTGCCTATGACGTCTCAGATACACTGCAGTGTACATCCTCCACACCCAGTGATGAACCAAAAAAACACCATGTGCCGCTTTTTAATATCCAAGTGACCATACGGAAGAAGCTGATAAGACAGTTCTCTCCTGCGTCCTCTTCTGAATCAAAAGAAACAAACAATAGCTTCCAATAATAGTGCTGCATGCAGCGATTTGATAGCCACCCTGCTGGAAAAAAGCAGCTTGTGCTGAATCAGTCATCTTAGTTAGACCATGTTATTTGAACTGACCAGCTTTACCAGTGCTAATTAGCAGTTATGGTCATGCTAAACTAGCACCACTACATATTCAGGAGAAACCAGTACGGAAATTAGATCTTTGCCATTGCGAACATGCATTTTAATTTTTTTGTGTTGGTTGGTACTTCAGCTAGGCTTTCATTAACTGAGCACTCTTATTTCCTCTGAGTATTTTTCCTGTCTCGGTGATTGAACTTTAATACAGTAACGAGTGGGGAAACTAGGACACTACTCCACATGCAATACTGTAGTGGGGCTCATTAACAAGACAAACCAGGTAAAGCCTCCCACACAGCCGTAGTGTTCTTCGGGTTTTATCACGGCTGTGCCACATACGGTGTCCTCATTTAAGTCCTGTAATACATCATCCACAACTGTATGATTTGTTGCTTCCTTGCTTTGTTCATCTTTCTCCTTTTTCCCAAAGCTTAATCACCTCTATGCTGTCTTTTACTCCCTGTATATATTTTTTAATCTACACATACTGATTTTTAAGCTCACTTTGTTTGTCTTGGCCCCATCTCCAGACCTGGCATCAATAGCTCTGCTGGGTGATAAGGTCAGCCTGCTGGGAAGTGATAAAGCAGATGCGCTCTCTCTCTCTCGCTCTCTCTCTCTCTCTCACACACACACACACACACACACACTCGATGGAACTCGATGTGTGTAATCACTCAGTCTGAGACCTGACCTAATCAGTCTCCATAGCAACGGGTGCAGGTAGGCCAGACTCCCCTGACTGTCTCTGTGTGAGAGAGCCGGAAGGAGAAGTCCGTCTCAAGCAGCCATCTCTGTGATGATCAGCTAAATCCTAATGGGGTTAATTGCCTCTCAAAGGCCAAGAATTGAAGGCGTGACATTGCTGCGATGAGCCAAAATTGAAGGCTGCTTCTCAGCTCTGTAGTCTACAGTCTCTGCCACTTCTGCTTCATTGGGTTGCGTCTGGTCTTTTGCATATGGTGCCATCACTTTTTCCTGTCATAAAGTTTTAAAAAGTTTTATCTACCCACAATAGGCTCAGCCAGTTGGCTGCAATTAGCTTGACAGTAGAAGAAAAATGAAGTGTGGGGCAGGTACCAAATAGACTTTTCCCCCCTTTCCCCTAACACTGAGATGCAGATTTGGGAGCCACGTTGAATCTAATTAATGCACCAAGATCAAGGCAGGGTTTTTTTTTTCTCCATTTGGCAATTTGGTTCAATGAGAACATCAGCTTTTAATGCTTCCCAGGCGAGCTGTTGTCCCCGTTTAGAGCAGTGGCTTGAAAAGAAGCCTGGCTTTATTGGGTTGGTTTTGCAGTTTTATGGTCCTGAAATGAAACATAAGTCACTGAATTCTCAGTGTTGTTTCTTTACCCAGAATGCAAGAGAGTGCTGTGAAATGATCGTCTCGTAAATCGGAAGTTTTAAACGTGCTGTGTGATTATGGAAGATGTACTGCTTCATTTGCCTGAGCTGACTTTGTAGCTCACATCTTATTTCACTACTAAAATGAGTCCTATAATGGTTAATGAGCATAGTTGCTGTAGAAAATGGCAATTTCCCTTTTACCCTTATCTGCTGTTTTCCTCTGTTTAATTCTCTCTCTCTCTCTCTCTCTCTCGCTCTCTCTCTCTCTCTCTCTCTGATAAAGGTGCACATTGAAGTGTTACGTTCTTGTCTCTGTGCCTCTGAGATACTATGGATTAAAACCAGGATTTAAAAGACGTCAGCATGATATAGTGCCAAGGGCATTTCTCATAATATTCAGAGCACATTTTCTTGTTAGCTTTTAGATGTAAGGTGTTTGGATCAGCCTTCCGAAAAGAACGTATTGATGATGAAGATTTCTGAAAGATTGGAGAGCTGCTCTATAATCAGACCTGCATCAGAGGTGTAGCTTGGGGTGTATTTCAGATTTGAACCCCTGTGAAATACTCGCTAGTTTCAAACACTTATTTGTGAATACCTAACATATGAATCTGTTGTCATTATATATTAAATATACCTTTTATGAGCATCATTATAGCACAGTTATTAAGAAAAATGTTATTTAACATTCACAATCACAGAGCAATGTTAATTTCATGTTTACTGTAGATGTTTGACATGTAGTCCTATTTATTTATTTTAATCACAATTTGTTTGGTTTATCACATTTAATATTCACATTTGGTTTGGTTTAAGCACATTTTGTTTCATCACATTTAGTTTGGTTATTTACATTTTGTTTGTTTCACTGCAGTTTGTTTGAATATTTACCTTTTGTTTATTTAATTGCATTTTGATTGTTTACGTTTTGTTTGTTTCATCACATCTTGTTTGGTTATGTAAATTTTGTTTGGAATTTTTTATTTTGTTGGTTTTGTCAGTTTGTTTAAATATTTACCTTTTGTTTGTTTGATCACATTTTGGTTATTAACATTTTGTTTGTTTCATCACATCTTGTTTGGTTATTTACATTTTGTTTGGAATTTTTCATTTTGTTTGTTTTATACGTTTGTTTGGATATTTACATTTTGTTAGTTTCATCATATTTTGTTTGGTTATTTAAGTTTTGTTTTTTGATCACATTTTGTTTGGTTATTTCTGTTTTGTTTTTTTGATCATGTTTTGTCTGTGAGCATATTTTGTTTAATCCCATTATGTTTGCTGCATTTTGTTTATTCAAATTTTGTTTGTGATCACATTTTATTTGTTTAATGACATTTTATTTGCTTAACCACATGTTTTGTTTTGTTTTTATTCATTGATGGTAGAATAAATGCATTTTGTTTATTCAAATTTTGTTTGTGATCACATTTTATTTGTTTAATGACATTTTATTTGCTTAACCACATGTTTTGTTTTGTTTTTATTCATTGATGGTAGAATAAATGTGTTTCATCGCCACTCCTACTACTGTCTGGCATCCATCCCAAAAAAAAAAATGTCACACTTAATGACTTTAACTCTGGAGATCACATAGTGATTTAATTTAGTAGATTTACTCCCCTCACACATTGCATGCCTACACTGCCGAGGCTAAACTTTAGTTACATAATGGACCTGATCTGTGTAATATTTTGCTACAAAGTAAATCTGCATACTAAATTTGCTATAACGTCGTCACTGTGTATTGATTTTGCTACTTCCAGATTAAAGCTTGCTGAAGGAGAAGCTTGTGAAACTCTATAAATATCTCAACACCTTTCGTTTTGCAGATCAGTTTGGCTCACGGGAAGATCTCTTGCTCAAATCTCAGGAATCACATTGGATTTGTCTCATTATGGGATTAGTAGATCAGGAGTTCAGCAGTGTTTGTTGTAAATAGGCTTTGCTTTTAAAACACAGCTAATGAGTCTCGTTCAGGTTGGCCTAACACAGAAGTGCATTGATCTCCATTAAGCTATGCGAGACAGGAAATCATGTAGATGTAACCGCTCATATCGTGACGTATTGTTAACGATTCCGGTGCATAACAAGCCAGAATGTTCTAACAGAGTACAGCTCACTTACTAAACAGTGTATCAGAAAGAAAAAAGGAAAGCAGATACAGAAATGTGACCAGCATAGTATTTCACAGCAGAGCGGCCAAGCCACTAAAGACACCAACTTCTCACTTCTCAGTGAAAATGAATTAAATGATTTACCTCAGTAAGAAACGAATAAACAGGGGAAAAGTTTCATTTTTCTTCTGAGCCGTAAACTAATTTCCTGTGTGTATGTGACATCCAAATACTGTTCACAAGATAAATACCATGACAGGCATAGCAAATAAAAACACATTAGTTAAATAGGATTGTCACTTTATTCTAAAATTATTAAAAAAAAAAAAGTTTTGGTTGTTAACAGATGCACAGTTTTTGTTTGTAGTCTATCCTCTCCTGACATTAGCTTAATAACATTATCCATAATAGCTTGTATAATGGCTTTTCACCAATCGTGCCATCATCAGTTAAATATACAGAGACAATATGATGAGGTCATTTAAAACCTTAATGTCAGCCTGCAGATGGGGTGTGGAGTTAGTTACAAAAATATTTGCGCATAGAATCTTTGTGATACCTAGTATTTATTTATTATAAATCTTTATAAAAAATAAATTAATTACGCTAAGGTTTTCTGTCAGGAGACTTCTCCAACAGTTATGGAAGGTTTCTCATGTGTCAGCAATCCGTAACTGTCAGTATTAACCAGTTACAAAATACAATAACATTTATTAATAACTTCAAATTTGTAATCATTGGCAAATTGCTGTGATATACGAGGAACAACACACGTTTGGATGCTGTTACGGGGACAATAAGTTATTTGTGGTCCACCATAAGGCTGCCGTTCTTCACATCTGGTCCTGGATTATTTCCTCTAACAGCATGTCCCATCATGTTTTATTCATTACTTAAAATAGTGACACCGAGTCTGTTGGAGTGGTTAAATCTTCTTCTGCCAGATCACAGAAAAATGGGAATGCAGCAGTCTGTTCTCTGCTGCAATCCTGAGCTCGGGAATAACGATCTAGGATGTAATGGTTAAGAAATTACTATGTAGCTGAAGAATAAGGCACAGACAGCAGGCAAAAATGAGTTTGTTTAGTTGATACTTCTGCCCAGAGAGTTGTATGCTGGCTTTATTTAGAGAAGCAAGGTTCAAGTCGAGTCCCAAGACATGAGCATCGGATAGAGTACAACGCTAAGCGTCCACTAGAGTCTAATTTTTTTACAATATCTGTTTTTTTGTTGTGTTTCAGCTTGGCGAAGACACTTTCAACCGGGCCAAACTGCTAAATGTCGGCTATACAGAGGCTCTAAAGGACGCCGAGTACGACTGCTTCATATTCAGCGATGTGGATTTGATCCCCATGGATGACCGTAACCTGTACCACTGCTACGACCAGCCGCGCCACTTCGCCATCGCCATGGACAAGTTTGGCTTCAGGTAACAACCGATCAGAGCAGGAACAGTGTGTATACCAGCGAGATCATTTATTTTTATTCACCCTTATAGATGTTGATCCTTCGGGGCATTAAAAAAAATTCTAGCCTGCAAGTAGCTGGCTGGACTTGCCAAGAAATAAAGTGAAAATTATTATATATATCTGAGTATTAAATGTGATTTCTCCACATTGAATTCTTTAGTAGTGTAGGGCTTTCACTGTTCAGAGAGAAAGTGTTGGAATGAATTGTAATGTGCTTTTCCATCTTCAGTGCATGATTACAGTACCTAACTCTTGTAACTGCTGTATGATTAAAATCATATCCGACAGAAATGTTAATAATAAAACTGGCGTCTACCAGTAGAACCCGGGTCCAGTAAGTGTTCCAGCAGCCAGGGCAAGAGTAATTACTGTTATGGTATAGTTTTTGGTTAGATAAAAGAAAAACATTTCTTCAGTTCAGTTTGTTCCTAAGAATTTTTACGGGTGCCAATATTTGGGATACATGTGGTTTTTGTAAAGCCTTGGAGGTTTTTTTTATTAAATATATTTTAATAAAATGTAGATTGCTTTCATGTTTTCAGCATACAGTGAAACCATCAGCAGCTAAGTTGCACGTACGTCTGGGAGGCGTTCAAAACTTGTTCGCGTTAGAGGAAAGCCAAGCAATGTCAACCGAGCGAGTTTACGAATTTTATGAATGTTTTTTCTGTTTTGAGTCAACCCACAATACCAATGTTGCCTTCGGCATGTGTTCAAAACTTTGTGATTTTTCAGGTGATTTTTGTTGACAGATTGGTAGATTGGGTGATCTGTTCTATTTTTTTTAGCCCAAGCTTGGTGGCACAACTTCCTGTGAGGACCCTTGACCCTTGGAAATTGGTAATATTGGTAATATTTTTCGGTGGCTGAAACCGATTGCATTTATATCACAATATGAATTTTCACCTTAAGAACTCGCCACCAGAACGAATTATATACGTATGCCCAGGTTCCACTGTATTAGTGCAATCTAATATTGTAATTAATATAAGCGAATTATCCGGAAAGACATTGTTTGCATAAATACTGGGAACTATTGAGACACTGACAATATACAAAATATATATATAGACTATTTCTGAGATATATGCAAATTATATATAAAAAGCTGATTTACTGTGTGCTCAGCACCCGACACCCAGACTTTGAAGATGATTTTTTCTTTCTGTCTGTGAGGAAAGCATGAAACTGCAATGTACAATAAAGTGTAATGAGTATGCTAGCTTTAAGAAGTACACTGTTTTCAGAATAAAAGTGCATGAAAGAAACAAAAACTTTTACATGAATTAAATGTTATTGTTTAAATCATTACACATTGTATTCACTGTGCATTTAACATAAAACGACATGAGATCGCCAGTTCACACATCCACATATATACGTTTGAATAGGCTAGCGACGTATTAGCACGGGTTTGCAACTTATGCCGTGCGATGCGATAGCTCTCACATTAAACTTTGTAGAACGTAACAAAGACATTCAAACAACAATTCAACACTGATGGGGATGAGGATAATGGCAGTCATTTACTTACCCACGATGTTAACAAAGGTGTATGATGTATGCAATTAAAATTGGCCAACTAGCGATCACTCAGACAAAACCATGTGCACTTCCTACTTTACAGGTCATGATTAGGGGAGTAGGGGATTAGTTCCTGAAATGATGCGGCCATGACGAGTTGACGAATGACCAATTACTGGACTAGTTACTGTAGGAACAAATTGTACAAAATGAATTACCTTTTAAAAACAACACTTTAAGATATTATTACTGGTAAATCCTTTCTTCATTACTTACATTACAAACGGTTACTTACAGAACAACACAATTTATCTGTTGTGGTTAATAAGCAGTCATGTCAAAAATAAATAAATAAATAAATAAGGAATATGATTATCATGTGACTATAAACATAGAGTATAGAAGGTGATTATAACTAAGGTGGAAATGATCCACCATCCAAATATTAGAAGGTCAGCAGTGGTCCTGATGGGTACTGAGATGATGATGATGATGATGATGATTATTATTATTATTATTATTATTATTATTATTATTATTATTATTATGAAGTGAGCTTTTTTAACAATTACATTTTCAGCCTGAAATGGCCACAACACACTGCTGACCACAGGTGGATAGTTTTTGAAGCTTTTTGTTCAGTATCTAAACTTTAACAGTTTGCATCAGTATAGACGTGACCTTCACAGACATAAGCAGTCATTTATTGTGCTGAAGGAATGGATGAAAGTTATTAACTTGAAGATTGGCCTCTTGTGAAAGCCTTAATAGCTGGGGATAATAAAGCGCTCAGGAAGGGTTACTGAAGTTTGCATTTTAAGGGTTGATGAATACTTAAAGCTCTGCCATTTTCCTTTAGCCGCAGAGACCGGTCTTCTCTCTTTAAATTCCCTCTTGATTTTTTTAGAAGAGATTTTTCACTACTCTTTAACAGAGCTGATTTAAACTGGGTTTAAACTGTAAAATTTTTAACAGAGTTTTGAGGTTATTATGAGGTGATTCGTATAAAAATCTTGGCTGAATTCTATAAGATATCGGATATACCAAAGCTAGACAAGAAATTAAAGAAAATTGCTACATTCTGTTTTATGCAGAAAACTGGGGTCACATTTTTAAAAGGTTTCCTGGGGTAAAAACACATCTTTTATTTATGTTTTGGCATTGCTGCATTTGTACGTCTTATGAATTTTGCGGTATAGTTTTGTGTTCCTCTATTGAAGAGTTCAGACTCTGAGATTTTAATGAAAAATGCCTGACACTGACAGAACTTTGCCATTTCTTTTTTTTTTTTTTGTCTTTGGTTGCAATAACACTAAATCACACTGCTGTTGCGCAAACTGTTCTTTTACGATATGCGATTTTTGGCAGCGAGATCGAAATCAGGCTGAAAATCATACACTCAAATCACTCACTATACCACTGAAATTCAGCTTTTTCTTCATATTTTCTCATATCTTTACGATTTCCCGCAGCAGATAAGAGCTGGCTAACACTCATCCACATGTCAGGAAAGATTCCCGGCTCAGATTCCTGCTGTTTGTAACAGGCTTGTCAGTAGTGAAGTGCCTCTGCATTGCAGAGTTTTGTGTTCACCAAGTTCAAACACACATAATCCAGCTTGACAGTTACATACCAAGTCAATGAAATGTATTTGAGCAATTAACAATAAATAAATAAATAAAAATCATAGAGTAGCACTGCTTCGAGAGTCAGGACCCTTTTTTTTTTTTTTTTAAAGCAAACTTCCAAGGAGAACATCAGTCCATGGCTGCTCACCCTCACCTGCCGGCTCTGCAATGCCACGACTGTGACTGAACAGCGCGAGCTTTTCCAGTCTGCATTTCTTCAAAGCCTGTACCTGCTCTGGGCCACAGTTCATGTTTGGCTGCAATGTTTGCTGAGAAAGATGACCCTTTAAGGCGGTGTGTGACTCACCTGACACATGTCAGGCATCCCTTTCAAGAGCCCATGCACAGAAGCTGAAATGTGACTCAAGAGCCTCGACTGCACAGTTTTTGCCCGCTGTAGCAGATGGACTCATTAATTTCAGCTTGTTGCCTTTGTGTGCAGTGTGTGTGTGTGTGTGTGTGTAGTTTTGTACTTTTGTCCTTGCTGTTGGCAGTTTTGTGTGGATGGATATGTCATTTTCTCCATTATTCTGAAACACACAGCACATATATATATATATATATATATATATATATATACACACACACACACAAACACACACCTATGGTGTTGTAGCTCCAGGCGAACCCTAGGCATCTACCCATGCCTGTCTGCAGTCGGTCTCTTTAGGAGATGCTCACTTCATGTTTTCATCATTAAGCCTTAACTTAAGATTCTTTTTTATTTCTTTTTTTTTCCCAGCATGCCTTCATAACAATTCAAGACCTTTCTGAATCATGCTGTCCATGTTAACAAGTATAAATCATCACCGTTCCATTCATCCTGGCCCTGATTTGCTAAGATCCCAAAGAAAGAGCCCTAATTTTGCATCAACAGTCAAATAAATGAATTAAAAAGGAGGTTTTTGGCCATATTACAGAAGAGTAAACTGATCTGATCCTGTTCAGGGTGGTAAGCCGTGTAAAAAAAAATAAATACATAAATTAAAAAAAAAAGAAAAATGAACATAACATAAAAGAACAGGGACAGAGTGCTCTGTTTATGAAGCATGTCTGTATAAAAGAAATTATTCACAGGCATTTTGAATGCTCTGGCATAAAAGCAAATATGTGGCTATTATTGCATATAAAACCAGATTTTGCTGGCAATAAATATGCAACCAACCTTTACACATGATAATAAGCAGATCTGCAAACCTTGCATACACACTCATTTTGCATACACACTCTGCATTTTAATATCAGAGTATACTGCTATTTGATATCACTTATAAGTACACAAACAGAGCAGTCTTCTTTTTCCCCAAATGAAATCAGTAAATGAGCTAATTAATACATGAATCTGAAATTATTTCTTAGAATATTACAATATTAACTGAAATCCTGGAAGCCCCGTCCCCTTCCCCTATCCTACATTAGTAACGGTTGCTCTAAAATATAATATAAATATAAAAACACCCTTGCTTTCTGTCATGGGAAATGAAGAATGTTCATTTCAATGTTCATCAAGGTAATTTCTAAGCTCATTTGCATCATTTATTGCCCCAGTCAAGAGAGCAAAAATTGGTGTGAGTGCTAACATACTGTAACTCTCCAGGGCAGCACTAGCCAATCGTGGCTGCCTGTGTGCTCATGTATGTGGAAGAGGGCAGATAGTGCTTTCCTCTCAGTGTTTAATGCTGCATGATTTTATTTTTTTAACCAGGGCCTCTGCGGGTAAGAAGTTAAATGTATATTCCCTCCTTAACATATTGTACTGAGCTCCTTGTTACCATGGATCTTAACTCAGATTTGATTTCGAGTCCCTGCAGTTTTACAACAAAAGTGGATGAACAGATCTTTACACATCACTGAGGTCCTTCAGATGACTTGGCGGCTCTGTTCTGAATGAAGTCACTCCTCCATCACTTTCCCATGTGCCTGAACTTAATGACTAAAAAGTCCTTTGGAGCTCAGTGGAAGTAGTCATTAGTACTAGCGCTTCAGCTTTCTGTGGTCCATGTCAGATATACTGTTAGATCTGGGAGAGAGAAAAGGAGTTAGGAAGTGTAGCGCAGGATGAAAAAAAGGGTCAGGAGGGGAATCAGATGTCATTTCAGACACGGGTTTCCACCAAGGGCGAATTCTATCTCCCAGCTCACTCATGCAAGACGGAATCGTGTCAAGTTCAAACACCTCGGTCGACTGCCTGGGTCGCTTCCTTTTGTTTTAAATCCAGGGAGGGACTTAAAGGATTATTGTCTTATATCTAATGTCAGCTCAGTTTGGAGATTTGGTGCTTAATGGAGCCTAGAAAGAATGCAAGAAATTAGTGATCAGAATGTCAAGCTAGCTTGTTTTTCTCTGTTCCCCTGAGAACTAAAGAACAGATCAGCCAGTATTTTAACATTTTTAAATAGTGATTTGATCGAGATGTAAATCGATGTGTTTTTAAATTATGTAATAGTTTACCATCACTGTCTTTTTTCTATAATGTGAAAGCGTGTTCTCCTCAGCGGTGATGGTCCCTGTCAATTTACATCTTTCAGAACGTGGACCCTGGAGCTGTGAAGCTGCAATTCTAGTCATTGTGTCACCTCACCACCCTATTTTTATATGTTTTTCTAAATAAAAATGTGAAAGTCATAGCAGCTTAGGAAAGGATTTGTTGTTACTAAGACCCCAAGAGTAACATAAGTCAGATCTTTTCATTAACATGACCTTTTATTTTTAGAAGTCGTCCTTATTATTCCCACATGTACATTACCAGCACAGTGGAATTCTTTGCTTTGCATATCCGACCTTAGGAAGTTGGGGTCAGAGCACACAGGGCAGCTATGATATGGCACACCTAGAGTAGATGGGGTTAAAGGCCATGCTTATGGTCCCAACAGTGGCAGTACGGGGGCTTGAACCCCAACCTTCTAGTCAACAACACAGAGCCTTAACCATTTGAGCCGGCACTCAATTTTTTTTGTTGACTTTCTTTTTAATGACTGTTTTTGTAAAAGCCCCTTAGAAATAGTACTTAATGCCCGTGTGTGGACTGGTGTGACCTGCCTGTGGCTGATGGCTTTTCTCCCTCTTTCAGGTTACCGTATGCAGGATATTTTGGAGGGGTCTCTGGCTTGAGCAAGAAGCAGTTCCTGAAAATCAATGGCTTCCCCAATGAGTACTGGGGATGGGGAGGAGAGGACGATGACATCTACAACAGGTGACATCTTAATATGTGCTGTATACAGATTCTTCTAACTAATGAGTTACCTCTTAAATCTCTCTCTCTCTCTCTCTCTCTCTCTCTCCTCTTATTCTGCTTTGCCCCAGCTTCCACTTCTCTATGGAGTGTTGTTGCTCTTCTAGCACAAGCTGCAGACATTCGCTGTTTTTAAATGCATGCTGGCTCAGGCCACAGCATGGAGACAGCAGAGGAGGAGGCACGCTATGAAATGCCTTTTTCAGAAGTTTCATTGTAACAAACAGCAGTATAACAAATGGCTTTGTCTCAGTATAACAAATAGCTGCTTCTGTAATGCTTCTCGCCTTTCACCCTGGTCATCCTGGTGATTGGTGAGTTGCTTCCTCCTCAGTTAGTGCAGCCGAGACAAGAGGCAGCAGCACATACCGAGATGGAGCACTCTGTGACTGCAGAGAGACAGACAAATAGATATACAAAGAGATAGATCGATAGATTGAAGAACAGACAGATAGACAGACACACAGACAGACAGAAACTCCTCGACACACAAAGCCAGACAGAGAGAGAGGCATAGACGTGCAGACACACAGTCAGAAAGACATCTCTGTCTCAGTCTCTCTCTCTCTCTCTCTCTCTCTCTCTCTCTCTCTCTTTCTCTCTATCTCTCTCTCTCTCTCTTTCTCTCTCTCTCTCTCTTTCTCTCTCTCTCTCTATCTCTCTCTCTCTCTCTCTCTCTCTTTGAGTTGTGTTGTTTGTTGTGTAAAGTTACTGCAGTAGCTTTAATGGATTACAGCATCAGGATTTCCCTCGAGTGTGTTTGTTCACAAGAGCTATTTTTATAGCTGATGATAAAATGGCCAACTGTTTTAAGTCTTTCTTATAGGAGTGTTAATCATGCATGAGAATGCACTGTGCTCCTGAGGTCTAATAAATTTAGATTCATTTATGATTCATTATTATTTCACAGTTTTATGGATGTCGTCCCTGTGCTAAAGCTGTGCCAGGTTGTTCTGAATGCTAGCCTTTCACTTTTTTATTTATAATTATGCAGTAATGATCTTTGACTCTCATTTTTAATGGTCATTGACCGTCTATCTAGAGAGAGATCACTTCTTTTCTCTATGCTGCTGAAATGCAGTTTGGACTCGAGGCTGTTCAGTGTGCATTCCCTCTCTCCTCTCCCATTCTCTTCACGCTCACGGTTCCTCTTCACCGCTTCCTTTCAGAAAATAGCCGGTTTGGCAGCTCACGGCTAAAAACTGGGATCATCTGTCATTCTGAGCAGCGTCTCTGCTTCTGAAAGGCCTGCAGCCGCACGCTACTTAACTTATCACCCAAGGCATCTTCTGCACTGTTACTGGTCAACTGAGTGTCAAAAAATACTCGAGAATCACCCAACTGCCCTGAAACTCAGCAACAAATATATCCCATGTGAGACTCTTGAGGGAAATCTTAATACCTTAACATATTAGCTTTGATTTTATGAAAAAAATTTTTTTTAATTATACAAAGCCATTAAATTAGGTCAGAGAAAAAGACAGAAATATTGTTCTGCAGTGATTTCTTGCTAATTCATGGCTTCAGCAGAGTGTTGAGCACAAAGTTTGTAAGATCCCCTGCTGGCAAATCTCTGAGGTCTGAGAGAGTTGGATGAAAGTGTGTTATATAATAACTGAAGTTTGGGAGATCTATATATTATATTCTCTACATGCCAGTATCCTTTTTTTATGGCAAATTTTCACACTTTTAATGTTCTGTATTCACTCCTCAAGCTGCAGTTGGTTTATCAGCAGCAGTAACCAAATGATCATTGTGTTTTATATACCTAGAACTGATTATGCTTCTGCTTAAGACTACTACATTTCCAATTTCTCCATCTTTTCACCTCTAACAGGCTTGAGGCTTCAAGTAAGACCTGATATTTTTTTAGAGACTGAAGTACACTTTATTTCACATGAATACACATGCTCACACACATGCTAATGATTTTTTTTTAAAGTCTCCTCCACAAAGACACATGCAATGCCCTTGGGCTGATTTATTTCTCTCACCTGCATAATGCAATAAGGCTTCCTGGCTCCTTTGCATCTTTTTTTTTTTTTTTTTTAAATAAACATTGTGGGCAGACATAGCCTTTTTTTTGTAGACCCTGTGGACCGAAATAGATTTGTGGTGATGCAGTAGACAGATAACTGCCCAGCAACTCTCGCCTTTGACTTGCGTCGAAGCACAGAGTTGGAAGAAAATAAGAGAATACATTTCTTCCCTGGTGAGTTCACTAATCCCCTCTAGCCATGTGCAGCTAGAAGCCCCGATCATCTTAGATGTACCTGCATCTTGAGGGAGAGGATAGAAGCCCTAGAGGGACATTTTCCTCTCCTTTTTCACAGGAGAATAGTGAAAGTGGCACCTGGCAGAAGTGAGTTTAAATGGAGTGGCAGGAGACAGCAGACCTCTCTAGAAATTTGTGGTTGTCAGTGTGATGGAGACAGTAAGGTGAATATTTCCTGCTGTGCTCTCCAAAGTCAAGTGGATTTGTTGTTGTAGAGACACACTGTGAGATTTATTTAATTTTTTTTTTTTTTAGCTCCACACAAATTGTCAATATTAGAAAAAAATTGCAGTAACCGTGTAGGTACTCCTTTTAGCCTTGTGTACTGTTGAGAGGATTTTTTTTTTTTCTGGACCACTGAGAGGGACAGCTTACAAAAGGCATATTAACACACTGACTAACTCACTGAAGCATAGCACTCCCCCAGGACATGTCTCTCTGCAGCATGTGGACAAATTAATAAACTCTTTCCCACAGTTTTGACAAACAGTAAAAAGTAGTCTAGCATTTGGACGCCAGTAAAAGAGCTTTGTCTGTATTCAGACCAAAAACCGAACAGAAAGATTCTCCTATTGTCATAATTGTTTTGCATTAATTTCCCTACAGGCCTAGTTGTTAGCTAGTAATTATGTGTTGTATATACAGACTAGATCTCACCCAAACACTAGTGTCAACTAAACTGCACCTTTACTGCCACCTACTCAACCACTGACCACACCCAGTCCTTCCTCCATCTAGATTTCTTTCAGACATGTACTTAACACAGTGTCATGAATGACCTTTTGACTTCTGGACTGGTTTGAGTATTTCAGTAACTGCTGATCTCCTGGGATCACCATGTTTACATAATCCTTTCTTTAAAAGTCATTAAAAAGTGTTTAATGTGCTTAGTGGTGAGTAAACAAGACAGTAGATGGTTCTTGGTCTTCTGTATTGATAGAACATACCATACTGCCTAGCTTTGCAAGAAGTCTGGCCTGTAACTTTAGCATTTTTTTTAAAGAATTGAACAATACAGTAGCTCAGGCTCTGTAGTACAGCATTCTCTGATCGACTCAGAGGTACATTTAATATTATTGAATCATTTCCAGTTTAAAAGTCTTGCAGTGGGAACTTTAAACATTAAAATTGTGTTATTATGATGGCCCTGTGGAAATGTGTGTTTAACCTCAGACGTGTAGTTGTAATAGGTGTCTGCTTGTAATAAAATACGAGAACTGAAGGTTGGATGCAAACGCAGGAGGGTTTAATAACCAAGACACAAGGAAAACAACAGAAAAAGACAAAGTAAGGTGGTGATAACCAACAAGGATAAGAACAAACTAGATGAACCAAAATACCAGTAATGGAACACAAAACAGTGGGGGGAAAAAGACATAAAAACACGTATAAAAGCATTACCCATAATTGTAGTCAAGCAGTCTATAGGGTCAACATGGCAAACTTCAGAGGCAGAGCAGAAAGGCAACAAAAAACGAAACAACAAACAAAAATCAAACCCGGAAGAATCGCTAGAAATACAGTAACATCATGGCAAACAACATGGAACAAATACTTAATGAAGAAAACACAGAGGATATAAAGGTGAGTGAGGAACAGACTGAATAAGAAGCAGGGGTGTGTGATTAAAAGTCTGGTGATTGTGAGCGGATGAGTGCTGATGGTTGATGGGAGATTGAATCCGTGGCGACCATTTTTGTTGGCTGCGAGTTAGCGGAAGCTGCTGGAGTTGCACGCTGTGACATTAAGCCTCCAATGAGTGAATGTTATTTAAATGTGTGTTTGTGCATCCATTTTGTTAAAGCATATGACTTTCAGACATTCTAACACATAATCTGAGTTAATTTCTGTAAATTTCCCTTTGGGATGAATAAAGTTATCTATCTATCTATCTATCTATCTATCTATCTATCTATCTATCTATCTATCTATCTATCTATCTATCTATCTATCTATCTATCTATCTATCTATCTATCTATCTATCTATCTATCTATCTATCTATCTATCTATCTATCTATCTGTCATACATTATTATGTACGTTTGTTGTACTTATTATAATAATAATAATTCAGTCCTGTTATATTTGAACTGTTCTGCTGCTTGTTAGATCTAAATATGTATAAGATAACATTGATTCTAAACTAGTTTCTTTCTACCGAATGATTTTATTATAGTTCTATAGTCGTATTCATTTAAGAGCAGCAAGATCTTGCGCTGTCACTGGCACAGTCCAGGTTCAATTTCTGGGCAGAGAACCAAGCAGCGACTTACGGGTTAAGTCTCAGTGCCAGTCCTAACCCAGGGTTGTGTCAGGAAGGGCATCCGGTGTGCCAAAATCCAACAGGTCAGATGATCTTCTGTGGTGACCCCAAACAGAGAGCAGCTGAAGGACATCAACTATAGTTATATTCATTTACAGCATTTGGCTGGTTCCTGTATCCAGTACAATTTACATTTATCCAATTTTATAACACTGAGGGTTGAGGGCCTTGCTCAAATGCCCTGCAGTGGCAGCTTGGTAGGATTCAAGCTCACAGCTTTCCAATCATCAGACCTTTAACAGGAACGCGCAAATCAACATGAGCTAGCTAGTGCAGTGAGCGTGGCTTCTTTGAAATCTGTTTCCTTTAGCAGAGCAGAATTTACCAGAACCTTTGGCCACACTGTGTCTGAAATGTCACTCAAACTCAATATTATTTTCTAGTTTATAGAACGGTTGTATAAAAGCAATATCACACTCACAGTCATGCAGTTATCCTGAATATCAGCTAAGCTGTGATTACCACAGGAACTGGCTCTGCAGGCTTGTGTGTTTACAGTCATGCTGATATTCAGTATAACTACAGTCTTGCTTGTGCAACATTGCATAAACCTTTTAGTGTTATTTATTAATCTGTAATGTTGTATT